>NC_086206.1:8407500-8487500 GCF_035770615.1 Melospiza melodia melodia | reverse complement strand
AGCTTTTTTTTTTTTTTCATTAAAGCTGTATTATAAATCATTATATTTCCAGCGTGAAATTACTTCAGTTAAAATGTTAATGCTGCGGGTACATATGTCATGTTTTGCAGAGCAATTGTAATTTTCTTTTTCAGATGTAAGGAAAGCACTGGATGATTTGCAAAAAGTCATGAAGAATTTTGAATCACGAGCTGAATTCACAGAAGATTTGCAGAAAATGAGTGATGTAAGTGTCTTGTTTTGTTTCAGCCTAATTTTGTAATAGATTTAAAAATCTGGAAAATTATGGATTTTCAGGTTGATAAAAGGGTGTGAATAATGCAGTTGTTCTTGTCTTGCATATCACTGTATTTGCTTCTGAGTCTTACTTTATTTAGACTGTTATTAAATACTCTGCATTATACTTATTAATCTTAACTTTCCTTCCTTCTGATAAGGCTGCAGGTGAATATGTTGACATAAGAGAAGAAATTGAAGATGATAGCATTGAGACAAAAGGTAATTGATTTAAAATAAACATGTCTTCAAATACCAGTAAGCAAAATACTCTTTATGTGGAATTAAATAAATTACTTCATTTCACTATATCTTTTACATTAAAAGAATGCTTTATTCAAATAAAAAATCACTAATAAAAATTACTAAATAAAAAAGTACTAATCCTCAGGAAGGATGGATTTTGTCCCTCAATTTCATGTGGATTCTCTGCTATCACTTGGTAGCCAAAAGCTGGACATTTGGGTGATATTTTTTCCTCTGAAGAGTCTACACTGAGAGTTTGAAGTTTTCTGGTAGAAGAGAGGCAGAAAATAAATTCAGCTGGCTCTAGGAGAGAGGGCTGGAGAAGACTTTTTTTTTTGCATTAAAGTGTGAGTTTTACAACAGAAGGAAACTAAAGAAACTCAGATTCTGCCTGTTAGAGGGGAAAGCATGTGATCAGTGTCAGCAGGGTGGGGATGAAGCATGGACAGGGATGAGACATCAAGGGACCAGGAGAACATCTCATCCCGGGGTGTTCCATGGCTGGCAGGGAGCAAACACAGCAGCAGTCCTGGTGTGCAGCTCCTGGACTGCAGAAATGCTTCCCAGAGATGGCTGGAGAGGACACTGGGAAGCAAAGGTAGCTGTGCTAAGGGATTAATTGGATAATTTCTGTGCTATCTGAAGTAGTGCCCGACAGGACTCAGGCAAAGTTGGAGGCACGAGTAATTTTACAGTCTGAAAATTGCATCACCTGGGCATTTTTAGGAGGAGAAGATTTGCAGAGGGCTATGGGCAGTTCACTGTTATATTTTCCTAGAATAAATCAAAATAATCTTTATATGCCAAGGCTGATTAAGGGGGTGTTTCTGCTGTGGGTACATGTCATTGCAGAATAGGAGGAGTAACATTGTAGGAAATGCATCCCACAGTAGCTGTGTTAATGCAGCACCATGCTGTACATGCCAGGTCAGCATTTGTGCAGCTTTTTTTGTATCCTAAACTTCCTTTGTCACTGTTGTCCTCTGACAGCCTCTTAACTTTTGCTGAAAATCTGTTAAGTGGAAATTACCAACGTTTTCTCTCAGCACCAATCTGTGCTGTGACTGAAAGAGAAGTAGCTAAAAGACGAGCTTAGTGGTTGAGGCTGAGCTTCATCAGCCCAAGAATTTGGGTTTTGTTTGTGTGGAAATGGGCTGGATCTCAGAGGAAGGCAAACACAAATAGTATCCTGAGCATCTCCTTAGTTTCTTGCTACCTCTCCATTTTCTGGGTTTTTCTACTTCACTTGTTTTGGTTAGTGTATGAAGGTAATGGTGGTGCTTTGAGCTAACAGTGAGTGAGCACAGTGGATGTTGGAGCAGAAAGTGGTTATCTCTCTTGTCTTTTTGATCTGACCTGGTTTGCTAACTGACAGAAGCTGTGTTGAATGAGGAGGGAGAATCACTGGCATGTTGAAGCACTTGCTGGTGTTCAGGAAGGCATGTGCTTACCTTGGTAGTCAAGTCAGTGGTTAATACTGAAGGGTAACAAACTGGGAGGGCACAAATTGACAATCAAATTGAAATAGATTGTTAACTAATCCTTCCAATTTTATTTATTAATTTTGTAATTATAGCAAATGAAATCCTCACAAGTTACTCTGATTGCTTGGCTTACCTCAATTTATATTCAAATCTTACTAAAACACATTTCAGCCTTTTCTTAACGAGATGATGAAAAGTGCTATCCCATGGAAGAGTAGGGGACACACATTCCAGCATGACTTGCAGTCACCTGTTTGCTTTTTAATGTTGCTGTTGAATTTGTATTTAACTCAGGATTAAAGTATAAGCTGACGTATTTGAATAAGGATATCTTTAAGCCATGAGTTCTTAAAATTTAAAAAAAATGGCTGCACAGTTGGTTAATAGAGATTTTAAAACACAAAGGATGCTGAGTAACTTAAGACATTGTACTACTGTTGATTGGAATCACAAAGCAGTTTCATAACACAGAGAGCCACTGGAGTCCCACTGCATTTGTGGCAGTGGTGGAAGGGGATGGGTTCTCATTCCTGGGAGGAGGTGCAGGAGCTGTGTGGGTGGTGATGGGCAGAGGGCAGGAGCTTCCCTTGGAGCCTGCCTGGGAGCTCTCAGGAACAGGCAGTGGCCCTGGGAGTGCTGGTCTCAGGGAAAAGGGGTCAAACACGCAGTCCTGCCCTTCACCCAGACAGGGTGAAGCATTAGGATTTGTTCCCTATGTGCCAGACAGCACTCAAACAGGAACAGCTATTCCCCATCCTCAGTGGATGCACTGTTTTACCAGGGAGCAAGGCTTTTAAATGCCAGCAAGAACTTGTCACTGACTAGCATTTGCTCACAAGTGTGTATCTCAGGTCACCTCTGTGGCTTTAAATGGGGTTTATATTTATTATTTCTGAAAGGCAGGTTTTTGTATGATTTTCAGAGTGGGTCTTTTTCACTAAATAAGTGATTGATAATGACTGGATTTTGATCAGATTTTCCAGGTAACTCTGGAGATAATTTTTAATGGTCTTCATTGTAAATTTATTCTTTAAGTGTGATTATTAAAAATGAGCTAAAATACAAACCAGGTTTGTTTTCCCAGTTAAGAAAACCTGCTGTTAATGGGACAGTGAGCAAATGCCACATTCACATGTTGATATCTATCAAATCAAATCAAAATCTACTGTTTGGCACAAGAGGTAAAAAACCCCACATTGTAATAAAACTGTCACAGGATCAGTGTCTCCTGCTTTGTAAATAAACATCTCTGCTTTGCCTCGGTATTTCTGTAACATCCGGAGACTATTACCCTGTGTTGCTGCTCTGGTTCATTGACAGTTTCACTTAAACAGTTAAACAGTAGTTTGAAATGGAAAATGTTCTGCCCATATTCCTTACTTAGTTCCTTTGTGAGTTTTTTCCCACCCCTCAAATGTTTTTTGTTGGATATTTTTGTTGGATTTTTCAGTCAGTCGCCTTAGTAATTGCATCTTATTTTTCACTACACAGGAAAATACCGAACTGCTCACAAACCTCATTCAAAGCCAAAAGTATCAAATGTTTTTGAGGTAGATTTTCCAGCAAATGGAAATGATACAAAACCAATGGGTCGTTTTCAGTCAGAGGAGGAGCTGTGGGCCCGTTTAGAAGAGCTCGAGAGACAAGAAGAGATGCTTGGTGAACTTGACAGGTACAGTGCTGCTGTGGCACAGGCAGGACTGGAGTGCAGAGGGCTGTGGGGCTGCTGGTGCACAGAGGGTCTCACCAGCAGGGCAAAGAGCTGACCACACAGGTGGAATTAAAATTATCATAGGTGGAAGAAGGGTGGGACACGAACAAAGCACTCACTGCAACGCCAGAGCTCCTAAAATCTGCCTCTGTGCAACCACAGCAGTCCAGCCTTCTGGTTTTTTTTTTCCTTTAAGATGAAGAGGGGGAAGTGAAATTAATTTCCCACAGGCTATGAAAATCCATAGTTTTCCATGTGGGAGTTACCCACTTAATGCTCTATGGCATCCTTAGATCTATTCTGATCTGCAAGCATGGTTGTTAGCCATGATGTCACGGTTCTGGTACTCCAGTTGGTGTGGGAAGGGCACAGGCATTGTTAGAGGGCACAGAGAACTTGCACTGTCTGTCTGAAAGTACAGCACCTGGGTAAAGAAAGTTACATGCAGGCGAGTTCATGACTTTGTATGTTTGTCTCTGAAGAGCACAACTTGCCTCTGTTCACGTAGATATTTTTCATTCCTTAGGATGCCCGATGCAGTTCAGGTAAATGGAGAAGATGCAACCTCTTCTGAAGATGAGAGGGAGGACAAGGACACAGATGTGAATGGGACCTGTAGGGCAGAGGACTGTATTACTCAGGGCAACTTCCATAAAGAATTTGGGAATTCAGACTTGTTTGTGCACCACCTTAATGGCTCCACTTACCACAGTGATGATGAAGATGACAGAGATGTTGGACATAACTCTGTTCCAACTATTTATTTCTCTCACACTGTGGAACCTAAAAGGGTTTGTACTTTATTTAATTTTTATCTTTTGCTCAAGAGGTTACATAAAATATATATGCCATATGTAAACCTGAAAACTTTAGATGTGTAGATGTAGTAGAATGCTAGCTGGAGGTGACATTGGTTTTTTTTTTTTTTCATATTATGAAAACCTCTCTGTTTAGATCCTGTTGTCCTAAATATGGTATTAAAAAAATGATCTTCAGATGTCTGCCTTGTTGTTCTGGCTTCTGGCTGTTGTAAAAGGCAGCATCCTGTCTAGGAGTTATTTAAAAGACTTCTTACTTGCCTTGAAACTGGCCTTTGAGCAGCTCAGCTGTTGAGCAGAGCTTGAATAAGCAGACTGTCATATTTTATATGCACAATATGTGCACGGGGGCAAAGAAATGCCCCAGCCTAGTGCAAGTGGTAGAGAATAAACAGTGCACACGATGAATGTTACCATTCATACATTTAACTTACCTGTGCTTCCTAGTCCCCACCTGCTTGGGTAAGGGAATGTCAGGAATCAGTTGATCTGCAGCCTGGTGATTGTTGATTTTATGGTCTAGACCATCATTTGTGTTCAATTTTCAGGTAAGAATAAACACAGGAAAAAATACTACTTTGAAATTCAGTGAGAAGAAAGAAGAGGCCAAGCGTAAAAAGAGGAACAGCAGTGGCAATGGCCATGCAGCTCCAGAGCTGCCCATCATCAAAACCCCAGCAGACATTTACAGGTGGGTAATTTATGGTGCAGCTTTCCCCTGAGCAGACCTTCTCCTTTCATTTCTGTCCACCTAGAGTGTGAAACCCCACCTACAGTTTCCTGAAAGAAACAGCTGGAACTGAATTTACCACTTAAAAATGAAAGTTTGTGCCTTCTGCATGGTTGCTTTGCTTTCTTATCCATAAAATATTTCTGAGCTTAACGCTTCCTTTTCCAAATAGTAGTTCTTCTTTTACCTGCTTTTCCAGAGCTTCTGAAATGGAGGTAAATTTGCTAGTATGTATCATCCTCAGAAAGGAATGCAGCAGTTATGTTATGTGTTCTGGTTAATTCCCTGCCGTTTTTCCCTGTGTTTGTTTTCAAACAGATCTGACCAGATCTACCCCTTGTAATACTCCTGCTTTCCTGGTTATTGATTTGCTGGACTCTGTCTCTTCCTTTCTGTGTCTTCAAAACATACTCAGCTCTTTGCTTGCATAGTTTCTTTTGCATTCCCTCTTCCTGGCCTCAGTCTGTCACTTTGTGTTCTTCATAAAAGGTACTGCTTACCTGTAGGACACCCACACACACAGAGAGCTTGAAAAACAGTGCTGGGTTTAGGGCATTGTACAAAACAACTAAGGTGACAGGATAATTAAAACAAGTATTTAGGTTTGTAAGGATAAACACAGGCACCTATTGGATTGGTTTATTAAGTGGTTGTGAGAATTCCACTGTATGTCCCTGTATTTGGGTACCTAAATATGTTAAACATGTTACAAAGTGTTAAAAGTGAAACCACATCCTGTAATTGCAGCTGCAGGGGCTGAAGATGAGCAAAAGATTCTTTGGTGCTCCTCCCCCTGAGCCCTGCAAATTCCATCTTCTGTAGAGATGTATTTCCATAAGTGCCTGATGAATAAAGCTGTTAGAAACAAATAACACCCTTAAAATCATCCAGTCATTGGGCTCCTCCTTTATGAGTTTGATAAAATTGGCATTGTCTTCTCATTCTCCTCCACCCACCCTTGACTTTCTCAAGTCATGGAGAGGGAGCACAAGAGCCATCTTTGTCAGTTCACAGTCTGTTAATACTTGAAAAGTGTCTTCCTGTTGATCTGATCTTATAAGCTGATTTTTAAAATTTTGTTTCTAATTGAAAGCAGATTATGACACTTGTCAGGAGAAAGCTCCATCTTTTCCACGTGCAATGAATGTTTCAAGTATTTGTTTTTGTATTCTACATATGACAAGGACTTAAATCCAGAAAACATTCCCAGATTGTGATCTGATTCTCTTTACAGAAACAACCCTGGTCATCATTTAATTTACCTTTTTCCTAACTTTTTCTAACTCACACCTTTCTGTTTTGTGACATTTTTCAAAGAGCTATGCATTTTCTGCTGAAAATAAGTACCAACTTTATGCTTGAATAAAGGGCATAACAGCATTCACTCTGCAGAATTGATTCTTGTACACTGGTAAATAAATAAAGTGCCTCTGAAGGTACAGTATTGTCATTCTGCAGCGAAAAAGTTGGGAAAGCACATCATAATTAATTTGTACAAAAGACAAAGCAAGATCACTGTAAATTTGTCATCTGATGCTGAAATGGTTTATTAAAGCTAACATTTTCCTTTATAGATACTTTGTTGATGTTGTGAATGGAGAATATGTCCCTCGTAAATCAATCCTGAAGTCCCGGAGCAGAGAGAACAGTGTTTGCAGCGATACCAGTGAGAACAGTGCTGCTGAGTTTGATGACAGACGAGGAGTTCAGAGGAGTGTTAGCTGTGATGAAGCCACTCAGAGTGACAACAGCGAAGGCATCCTCGAGGAAGAGGAGGGGGAGGAGAAGCAGCAGCTACCGAAAAAGCTTCCTCCCTCTTCAGGGACAACTGAGGTACAGTTTTTAATTCATTATTGATTGTTGGCCGGGATAGAAATGAGAAATCTAATGACTCTAGTTGTCTATACCATCAGTTTTATTTCTTTAAAATAATTTTCTAACTCCTGCCTGGTTCACTTCAGAAGGACATAGCAGGTGACAGGCCTCTGTCACACACATCCTAGGGGCAGAGGGGAGGAGCTGCTCACCTCATGGCTTCCCCAAGGCTTGAAGCTCTTCCATAAAGATCCAGCAAAGTGCTCACTCACTGGTGTTACTGACACCTGTGTGCTGGGTCACCCTGACCGCCTCACTGCAGGAGAGACAGCAGCATTTTGGACTAAAAGAGGGAAATCTGTACTTTGTAACTGATCAAAGGAAGAGGTGACTCTCTAACCTGTCTTGCACTACTAGGTAGCTAATTTTCAAGGAGTGTTTCAAGTTTAAAAATAGATACCAGCTGAATTACTATTTTGATGTGCCAATAGCAGAGAAACTGCCTGGTAGAAGGAAGCATTGCACCCCTACTCATCCTATTCCAGACTAAGCCATTAGGGATCCCAAACAAATCTGTTTACATGTGTTTGGAAAGTTCAGGGCTTCATCATAAAAGACAGACTGTACAATGTAAGGGAAGATGTACAGTTGCTTAGTGACTGGGTGAATACAGGAATTAAATGTAGAGATTCGTGGCATAGCGTATTCATTTCTGTTTTGTAACAGCTTAACACTAATTTTTTCAAACTAGATAAAACTTGAGTCTTCAGTAGTTCCCAGTGCAATGGACAAGTTCAATGAAAGCACTACTTCTGCAAAAATTATTTTGGACAAGAAATGAATTCCTCATAAAAGCTGTTGTTTATCACCATTTTTCATGCAAACAGCTTCAGATGAATCCAGGCAGGATGTGAAGATTCATGATGGAAAATTTATCTGTGGAGTTAGCACTCCACATTGTATACTTTCTGGAATATATTTGCTATATTCTTATAAAACATCTAAGTACACTTTAGATGTTACCCATCAGTCTATTACCTGAGTCTGGCATGATTATTCTCTACAATGTAATGTATTTTCTAAGCAACTGAAGGAGATTAAGCAAAACACTCCAGTCAGATGTGCTTCCCTAAATGCTGTTGTTTTTCTTTTGGTTGTTTTTGTGGGTGTTTGAAATCCATTATTTCTCCATTACACACTAGCTTTTTTTTATTTCTAATTTTACCACCATCACTTAGTTTGTGCATTGCTTACCTGTTTTTGAAAATGAGCTTCTTGTTAGATTAACAGAGTTGTACAAGCACAGCTTTAGGCACACTTGGGCTACTGGAGCAGAAAACAAAATCACTGCTTTTTTTGCAGGTCCAGCAAGAGAATGGCCTGTTTGTTTTGCTTTGTCTTTGTTGGTAACTGAGTTATGAAAAAGCAGAACTAAGCATAGTGACTGAATCTGGTGTGCATTCCTTTGTGCCCAGCATGAGCATCAGACCTTGGATGTGGAACTGCTTCCCCTTGTCCTTGGGCATTCTGAATTCTCTGTTTTCAATACATAGTGGAGTGATTTGTTCTTAAATATGTTTATGAAAAGTAATTCTAAGCTGCTTGTTTTCCAAGAATCATGGTCATTTCTTTGCTAAGTTGAAAAGGATTGTCACATAATTGGCTGCATATAAATTACAATTTTTAAACATTAGATGCTTTTATTAGGCCTTTTATAGAGAGAAATAGTTGGAAGCAAGTTTGCTGTTCTCTTAAATATAAATGGCTTTCACCATTTTTTGATCATATTTGGTAGGGAGAAAAGAAGTATCAAAGTATGTGCTTGCTAGTTCATATGCAATGCTTGATGCAATTAGAAGATTCTAAGTCATAAAATGACGTATGATGGAAATGCTGACATCAACTTTGCCAAGTCTCTCCATTTTATATCCAAAATAAAACTGTGTATTACATCAGCTGTTTGATTTCTTGAGCATGTGTCAGTGAGGAAGCAGATTTTTACATCATTTATGCAGTAGGAATGAGATTAAGTAGTACTTTTAAGATACTGTCTTTCATTCAGTCATCCTTGAACAAGCTATATTTTGAGGTTAATTACAATGTGGTTACTTATGCAGGCAACAATCATTGATTTAAGGATATTTCTTTACTTTTGATTAGAAGAAATAACAATTCTAATCAGGCTAATATAGGGTAATGACCTTATGGGCATAGCTTCACATTTGCATTTTATTAGCTCATTCTGAGTATTCTCTTCTGTTGTAGGCATTTTCTGGAACTGTCATAGAAAAGGAGCCTTTGTCTCCCTCTGCAATGCCACACCCAGTGCTGGCTCACCCAGTGCTGCCCACCATTCTGGAGCGCAAATCCGAGGAGCTCTTGTCCGACGCCCCAGAAGAACCTGTCAAGAGGATTTCCAAATTCAGAGCTGCCAGGATGCAGCAGACTCAGTAGGTGCTGCTGAGCCCAAGCACGAGCCCTCTTGCCTGCCTTCACCTCTCTGGAGATGGTATAAAGGCTTCTCTGTAGCACCCAGCATTACCAGAGTGTCCTGTGGTAATTTGGCACCGTTATCTCCTCAACGTTTGCTGGCAGCATTAGGAAAACAAACAGTTCAGTGTTTGAACACTTGAGTATTCATCTTATTTTGTCGGTTTCCCTGTGTGCTGTCAGCACCTTTGTATATGTTTGCCTTACGATAGCAGCACTTGGGTTCTTTTTTCAAAAACTGTTCCTTACATACATTGTTTTTGTGTTTAAAACTAAATACAGGCAGTTTTGTGCCAGCTGTGATGTTCTACATACCATATGGACCATTTTAAGGAAACTTTTCACATTTCAAATAGATTCACCAATTATATTACATTACTTGCTTTAGCATTTTAACACACACTTGTATTCACATTGCTGTAGGTTTTGCAACTAGGTGTCTGCTAAAAGTTTTTTTCCTTCTTTCAAACCTCTCTGATATCTCACTGTACAGGTCTATAAAATGCCAGGTTCATGTACATTGCAGGGAAGTTTCTTTGATGGAAAAGGGTATTTTGTAAAATTAAATTTTCAGTAAAAAAGCTGTGAAACTGGTGTGGTTTTTGTTGCTTTACTACTAATTTGGAAGCTCCACAGAGAGGTTTTTATTTTGAACTTGCATTTCTAGCTTGAAGTGTTTACTACCACATGGACATAAAAGCAGTCCATTCTCTTCTGCCATTGTGTTTTAACCTCCTGCTAATGAATGTCCATGGAAATTGAATGCTCTTAAGGAGAGAAGCATAAACTCAGACTCTTGATTACAAAATCTCCTAGTTCTTTTGTATACTCAGAAAACATTGTAATTGTCTTGGGAATGCCCAGAGGGAGTCAGCACTAAGGAAAAATGTCTTAATGCTTCAGCTTTATTTCAAAATGCAACAGCACTGCAGCACTCAGGCTACAGTTTGGTGTATCCTTGTCAACTGAGAGCAGTCCTGGCTTCAGGATTCCCTGCCCAGCAGCTCCTTCCTTCCAATCTTCTTGCCATCCCCTCGTTTTGCTGACACACCTTTTGTTGTAGGAGCCACCCCTTGAGTGATAGTAGGTGACAGAGGTAGGCTTTACAAACCAACTACTGGGTTTGGTGAGTTTCCTAATCTCTCAGCATGTCTGTATCAGCAGAGTTAGAGGGGTTGCATGTTGAGCAAGGACAAGGGAAAACGATGGCAGAGGGCATGGGGAGCTGGAGTACCTTAAACTGATGGTGCTCTCCAGCTGACACCATCAAGCCACAGCCTGAAAGGTGAGGCAGGAAGACTTTGGGAGGGGTAAGGAGGGACTGTGACTCTGTAAATGGGGAGCCTGAGAGCCATCAGCATCTGATTTTCCAAATCTTGGCAAGAAGATAATGCTGTTTCCTCACCTTCCCCTAAAATAGCTGTGCCTTGTACCCAAATCCTTTGCTCTCAGATCACAGCAGATGAGCTCATGGTGTGGCTTTGGAACAGAATCACCAGCTCCCCCTTGTCTCAACACTCCTGTCTCTGAAAGGGAGGTGGAGGCACTGGAACTTCTCTTTCTAAGGTGACTTCTAAAGTAAGCAGAGGCACTCTGTGGATCCCCACTAGGAGTTTGGGAAGCCACAGTGGTTTCATGGGCAGAAAACTCCGGCCAAGTGTGGCAGCAGGAGGGCAGGGGTGCAGTAGCCCACCACAACTGGGGGCCACCTTCCCCCTGGGGGCAGAGCAAATTGTGTTTGGCTGCAGGAAGAGCTGCAGGGAAGGTTGTGCAGCCCTGCTGCGCCGGCTGCGAGGGGCAAGCGCTCCAGCACAGCCCCAGAGTCACGTTGAAAGTGTTAATGATTAACTTGATTCATGCTCAAATGTGGACTTTTTTTTTTTTTAAGCATATTGCATTAGTACTAAAATAAGCCATCAATGCCAGTCCACCCTCTATTCACGGCTAAATATTTAAAGGAGGTTATTTATAGCTTCTTTAATGAATTCTTGGCTAAACAAAATGAAATTATGTCCTAGAAAAGTAGAAGCTATTTTGTAACCAGAACAGTGCAACTGTAAAATATAGTTCCATGAATATGTATTTTAAATAACAAGGGGTTGAGATCCAAGACTACCAGACATGGGTAATTAGAGGAAAACTGAGAGAAAGAAAGAAAGGGGGAGAAAGAGAGAGAAAAAAACCCTTTAAAAAGATTTATTTAGATATCTTCTGAAATACTTCCCGCTTCCAGTTACTTCAACAAACCAAATACCCCTTGTCACCATAGATCAGTTTCAAATCAAAATTAATTCTTTGCTTGTTTTCTTTTTGTCTCCCCTCCCCTTTTTTCACATCTCTGCTCATGAGAAAAAGTAGGATAAATGCACCTTGGGTTTTAATGAATTATGGCCTCAGTTCAGGGAAGCATCCTTACTCAGGAATGCACTTTGGCATGTGCTTATGTCTCAGAGATTTTGTAAAGAAGAATGGATTTAACCACATGCTTAAAACTAAGCACATGAGTGTTTTCCCTAATAGGGAGCCCGAGTGTGTCTCTGCCTTTCTGCAGTATATTTAATTGTCAGAGGGCTCTCGGGCTGGAATGAGCCTTCGTCTTCCCTCTCTTCACTTGGGCTTCAGCAGCAGACTCACTTGCAGTGCCTAGAGCAAGAGAGATGGCTGTAGGCATTTTATAGAATGTTTACAAACACCAAACAACAACAAAAAAATTTAAATCTATCAAAGCAGATAAAAATCTAAGCAGTAAAAAGCAATCATGTGAAGGCCTGTCTCTGTGAGGACCTAAAATTTGCTTTCTCTGCAGCACTGGAGCTAAGAAGTGCTGCAGGTGACCAACAAATGGGTAAAGTAAACATGGGATGGAGCAACAGATCCCCGAATTGGAGGCATGAAGGGCTCCTGGGGGTAAATTAATTTTCATATGCCTTTTTGCCCCCTGTGCTACCATTCTGGGGGTTTTATTCACTTAAGTAACAATAAGGGTACATTTTAATGGCACTTTTTACCCCAAGTGCTGCCATTCTGGATTTTGTTCACTTAGGCGATAATAAGAGTACGTTTTAATTCTGAAATTCTGTTGGTGACTCCGTGCTGCTGGAAGGCTCCGTGTCTGCTGAGGGCTCTGGGCATGGGGCTGAGGGAGGGCTCTTGGCTTTTCCCGTGCGCCCGAAGGCTTTTTGGCGTGTCCTGAGCTGGAGTGCGTTGGCTGGGCCAGCTGGTCACCATGGTGGCACAGGAACGCACACGATGGCGGGACCCCCGTGGCTGTCAGCGTGCCCTGCTGCCCGGGCACAGGTGGCAGTGCCAGGTGGGCACAGTGCTGGGGACAGAGCAGTGGCAGCAGCCAGCCTGGGCCGTGTGTCCCACCGCCCCTCACTGCCCTCTGCGCTGATTGCCTCAGTTAGCCACAGCAAATGACCCGTCGGGAGGAGCTACTGCTCTTTAATCTTCCTAATTGCCCTCAGGTGTGCTGGGCACCTGCCCGCGCCCAGAGGAGGGGCTGTGCGGGGAGCACCTCGCCTGTGTGAGGTGTTCGTTCCCAGGCTGGTGGTCTGGCTGGGGGAGCCGCAGGAAGGAGCAGAGGATGCCGAGTGCTCCATGCCCTGTGCCGGGAGGAGCAGAGGATGCCCTGTGCTCCGTGCCCTGTGCCGGCAGGAGAGGCCCGGCCCGGTGGGGCCTGGAGCCGGTTCTGAGGTACGTGATCCATCTCATAAGGTGAGCTGCACTTCGCGCCTTCCATCGCTCGCTCAGGGCATCTAAAGCAGCAGATTTTTGGATGTCTCACGAATGTCTAAACCAGCTGTTTTGGCTGTTCATTTTAACTAAGTGATTTATGCCGCAAAAAACGAGCTGGGATTAAAAGAAATCAGATGTGTGCGTTTGGAATGCAGCGTCTCTGCGTTACAAATAGCTCCTCTCTAACCCACATTAACCCCACGATACGTGAATTTTGCCAACTCCCGCTGCGTCTTTTAAATCAAGCCCAACAAATCGTTCCCGGGTGCGCTGAGAGCCCTTCCCTTCCCTTCCCTTCCCTTCCCTTCCCTTCCCTTCCCTTCCCTTCCCTTCCCTTCCCTTCCCTTCCCTTCCCTTCCCTTCCCTTCCCTTCCCTTCCCTTCCCTTCCCTTCCCTTCCCTTCCCTTCCGCGGCCGTTGCGCGGGCTGCAGGTGCGGGCGGCGGCCGGGAGGGGGCGGCGGCGGGCGCGGCCGCGGAGAGCTGCCAGTCAGCGGCTGATTTATTATTCATTTGTGTTATAGGTGGGGTGTGCAGACAGTTACTGTAATAATTACCCGGACTGGAGCGTTTCCTTGGCAACCGGGGTTTTTTTCTCCATTCATGCTGTTGCGGAGAGTACGCCTGTAAAGCATGACATTGCTGTATTCGGGGGTTTGTTGCCCTCCCGCTGCTCCGGGTTTGAGGTTAGTTACAGCATCACAAGGTGCTCTCGAGCATAAAAAGCTCAGGCTGGGATTAAAGCACGCAGGGAACGCTAGCGCCAAGTCTTTCCTTCCGCTGTCTCACTTTTAAGTAACAAGGTTATAAAAATGCAAATGCCATCTTGGGGTTGTTAATAACTAATATTGGGAAGAATTCCTGCAAGTTGTAAAATATTTTTTTTTTTTTTGTAAACAAAACCCAGCCCAGGTGAGGCAGCTCCTTGTATTTTACACCGGTCTTGTGGAAATAATGTTTGCAAAAAAGGGACTTGCAGCTTGATCCAGCCTTGCGGTGTTTGGCGTCATAAATCAATGGGAACTGCTCCATGCAGCTAATGATAAGGTGGTATTTGTTGTTTATCCTGCTTTATGGTAATGGTTCGGGAGGAGGAGGGTGCTGTGTCCTTCCTGAAGGAGCAGGAGTAATCTTTGGTGTGGTAACGGAGTAACAGAAACCACATCTATTATCAGAGATCTATAAATGAATCATATTATCCTACATTTTTAGGCTTACTAGAGCGCTCATTTTCAGAAACTTACATCAAGCACTGTGCAGGGATGAAAAGTAGTATTTTTCCATCCCTGCTGCAGGAGGCACAGGGAATTCATGATGCAATCTTGCACTGAGATGGGGAATTTTCACCCGTTAAAATTCCGAAGTAAGATGCTAAAACATGATTACATCTGGAAGGATTGTAGTCTGCCAGCAGTGTGCTCCCCTCTGAAGGGTGGGCTGGGGATTAATGGGGCAACCCAGGGCTCTGGGATCCCCGCTTGTCTGTGAAGTTAGCTCTTGGAAAGGTTAATGATGATACTAAAGTACAACCAGGAAACCAGCCCCTGGTACATGCTCCCTCTCTTCCCACTGCCCTGTGCTTACAGCCAGCTTGGAAAGATCCCTGGCTCACCTGCCAGGGTTAGACTTGTGGAAATGAATCCCTGTAGGGACTGTGCACCCACTGCTGCCCTGCCTGGGGGACAAATCCCAACTTTCAGGCCACAAAGGGCCATTGGCAGCTGGTGAGGAAGGTCTGTGTTAGCCCCTGCTTGGGTTGCAATGGGAGATGAGCGTTCTGGTCCAGGTCCAGGTGGCCCCTGGCAGTGACACCATGGTGCCTGGAGCAGCTGCTGATCCCAGAGGGACTGGGGACCTGTGGGGGCTTGCAGCAGGGGTTGCCTTTTCCCTGGAGCAGGAGCAGGGCTGAGCATTGCAGGATGATGCTGGGGGTCCCACCGGTGCTGCTCTGGGGCTCTGTGGGTCTGGCACGAGCCCCTCTGCAGCCCCCTGTGAGCCACAGCATCTCTAACACAGGGCATCCCCCAGACTCCTGCTCCAAACCCCATCCCAGCCAGAAATCCCACTCAGAAATGCCCCTGCCAGGGCTGAGGGAGCACCTGGGGGTGCTGCACTGCTGGATGTGCCCGGGAAAGCTGGCTGCCATACTTGGGTTGTCATCAATGCAAATCATTCACACTAATTCCTCCAGATTTGGATTTAAGTTTTAAAGAAAGCTTCAAGTTACCTCAAAATAGCTTAGTAATTATTTTAATAACTTGTGTGAGCAGGAACAATACCCATAGTGTCGATTCTGGCTCGCAAAATGTTTTTTTCAACTGTTCTGAGGAAAAAACAGCGAACAGTTCAACAGCTTAAATACAAGCGAGTGGATCTCTGGAGATTAATCTGTCTGGTGTTCCTCAGGTAAAGACTTCTGCACAATTTAACAAAGGAAATAATTTTCCTATTTTTATAATGCATGTCTCTCTGTGGTATAAATTACTAAAACCACGCTGCTTATCCTCAGTAATGTTATAGATGCAGATAATTTACTGTGTATCACGTTATCAGTTCATTAAAGAGATGCAATAAAATCATTATTTACTAAGAAACAGCAACCCTTGCAATATCTTGTCAGAGAAATTGGCTGATGCAAGAGGATCATATTTAAGCCTATATTCACAATAGCCCTTTAAACATTTCATCTGCTTCCCACTTGAGTTGCGGGAGGGAGCCGCTCTTCCCTTCCCGCAGCAAAGTTGAGCCCAGCCCGTCCTGCCCTGCCCGAGCCCGGCCCAGCCCCTCACCCCCACCCCAGGGGCACCCCCCGACCCCCAGGCTGGGCCCTGCTGCGCTGCTCCCACCCCCCACTAAAGGGTGCCAAAATATTAAGGGAGGTTTAGGCATTTCCTACCCCATCCCCCTCTTCTCCTCTGCCTAAAGATTACTCTGCATCCTAGACAAAGGAAATATTTAAACTGTTAAATCTGAACAAAGATACAGTCTGCGTATGACTTCTCTGAAGCCCTATAAAAATTCTTTAAAATTGCCTATTCACTCAAATTTACTGAGTGTAGCAAAAATGTCAAAGGCATAAAGTCAGAGAAGATTGAATAAAATAATGCAGAAAGACAGATTAGTCATGCACAGACCCACACAGCCTTTCACAGCACACAATACCACTTTTTATTACCGCTCTATCTTTACAAAGACTATGTTCAATACATAGAGGATGATACATGGTCAGTCATGTAATCTGCCTTTGATTCCAAGACTCATTTATCTGGGCCCTTTTCACAAAGACATTGATGAGAGATTTCAGTGTTTTCAGTGCATTGTTTTATTTATCATATATAATGGCTGGTGGAAAAAAATAGGAATTATGTCAGAGATCCTGCATAAAGGAGTTGTATAAAAGACTCTGTGACAAAGTTTGGTAAGACACATAGTGGCTCAGCTCAGGCTCAGGCACGCTGCTTTCTCCCTAGCCCTGTCCCCCTCCTCAAGCACTTTGAATATTGACAGCTGCCAAAAGCCCCGAGGAGGAACACTGCCCCCAGCCCCTGCTCCTGCAGCCCACACGGGGCTGTCTCCAAATTACCAATTTTTTTTCCGTGCTTTTAAATTTGAGCAATATTTTAATTGTTATTTTTAGCGATCTAGATTTATTATTTATACATTCACCAAAGAAAAGAGTCAGTCACAGTTTTGTATCTTGCAAATTTAATAAAGAACAGCCCTTAAGATAGAATTTCTCAGCCTGCCAGGATTGACAAAAGCCAGCTAATGCAGAAATGTCAACAGCAAACCTCATCAGCAGCCCCACCATGCCTTGCAATCAAGGGAAAGCTATGGCTTTACATAAACAATAATATATAGCTATCTAAATATCTGTGTGTGTGTGTGTGTGTGTGTGTGGAGGTGCCACCTGAGCTGTAGGAGGAGGAAAGGATGTGGTGGGTGCCTGGGCTCGCTGCTGCTGGGTCTCTGCTCTGTGCACACTGGGGGTTTTCTTGGGGGGCTGATGCTCATCCCGTGGGATGGGGAGCCAAATCCAGCGCTTGGAAGTGCTGCAGTAAATCCAGAGTGAGCCCGTTAGACGTGTTCCAGATTCACACCAAGAAAGCGGGGCTGCTTTGCCCCGTTGGATTGGCATTTTTTGGATGTGGGGGATTTATTTTCTCCTGCACAGGGAGCAATGGGAGGTGGTTGGACCAACCCCTGCTCCCCACCCAAAATACAGCCAGGGCTGTTCTGAGTGGGCAGTGCTGCCTGAGGGCAGGAGTGAGGCTTTATTAAATAGCAGTGCACTGGCTGGTGTGCACTTAAATCACCATCTTACTTTCAAAACGTCTTTCAAAAAGTGTCCCTGTAGCTTCTGGCAAAGGGAGGATTTCCTTGAAGGCAGTCAGATGTGACCAAAGTGTGGGGAAAGCACGTGTGAGCCTGGGCACGTCAGAAGGGTACCATGCAACAGCATCCCTACCGTGCTACAGGGCTGTGCCACCCTTGATAGGGCCTGAAATGAGGGCCTGAAATGAGAATTAGCTGTAATTCCAGCAGTTCCAGACCCGGAGTGAGGTCTCCCAGGGAGCAGGCAGAATGGCTGAATTTGGAAATTATGTAGCGGCACCGTATATCCAGATGTGCGTTCTTCTATGGGGCTGGCAGAGATAAATCATGGAGGTATCCTTGACAAATATAGTGGCTTCCACTCAGGGCACAGTGTTAACCTGCACTTAAGGCTGAGGCACATGATTTAATAGGGACAGACTTGGCGGCCAAAGAAAAATCTCTCGAAGAGAAGAGCGGGATGGCGATGTCAGTGGGGTTGGGGTGACGGTGCCGGCCCCGGCAGAAGGCTGTGGGCTGGGGCCGGGCCGAAGGCGTGAGGGCTCTGCAGGGCTGAAGGGGTGCAGGCTGGGCAGGGCAGGGCCGGCTGAAGGGGTGCAGGCTGGGCAGGGCAGGGCACGGTGCTGAAGGGGTGCAGGCTGGGCAGGGCAGGGCTGAAGGGGTGCAGGCTGGGCAGGGCCGGGCCGGGCTGAAGGGGTGCAGGCTGGGCCGGGCCGGGTTGAAGAGGTGCAGGCTGGGCAGGATTTGGGCCGGGCTGAAGGGGTGCAGGCTGGGCAGGGCAGGGCCGGGCTGAAGGGGTGGCGGCTCGGCAGGGCCGGGCTGGGCTGAAGGGGTGCAGGCTGGGCAGGGCAGGGCTGAAGGGGTGCAGGCTGGGCAGGGCAGGGCTGAAGGGGTGGCGGCTCGGCAGGGCAGGGCCGGGTTGAAGGGGTGCAGGCTGGGCAGGATTTGGGACGGGCTGAAGGGGTGCAGGCTGGGCACGGTGCTGAAGGGGGTGCAGCCTGGGCAGGGCTGGGACGGGCTGAAGGGGTGCAGCCTGGGCACGGTGCTGAAGGGGTGCAGCCTGGGCAGGATTTGGGCCGGGCTGAAGGGGTGCAGGCTGGGCACGGTGCTGCGGTGCCGCTGGGACCGCGGCAGGGCCGGAGCCGGAGCTGGGGCCGGGCCGGGAGCGGCCTGCCCGGGCTGCCCGCAGCCGGCTCGGTCCCTTTAACCGTGGGGAGTGATGGAGAGCCCGGCGCTGCCGCTCGGCGAGGTCCCTGTAATATAGTGCTGTGCAGCTGCAACTTAGATCGTGAGGAAAACAAAATGGGCCGACTGAAATGGAAACTTTTGTTACTTATAATGTTAATGAAACCAGTTTATCAGGCAGCGCAGAGGAAGTGGAATATTTAGTGCCATTTAATGTCTAATCATCAGCATTTCTTTGAATAAATCACATTACATTGTCTAAAACCTGAAAAGACGAAGCTGTAATAATTTTTAATACGTTGTAGTTTCATTAAAGGGACACCCTGTTTGCCATCTAGCCCTGTGTGTCTTTGGGGAGGTTGCACACAAGGTGGAAGTGAGTTTGGCAGGTTCTGACCCGACTTTGTGACACTGTGACTCAGCTGTGGCATGGCCATACGGCAGAGCTGGGTCCCCATTTGCTCACAGATGGGTGCTGCAAACTTGTGGCCAGGCTGCAGGGTTGAGAAGTGACGTGAGGTTCTTCAGGTCTGTACTCTGGCGGCTTTTGAATACAGCAAAAATACTTCCTCTCTCAAGGCCAAATTGTGCCTTTCCCCTTTTCTCCCATAGCATCCCAGTATCATCCCACTGGGAGCTGGCATGGGTTTGCATGTCCTACCTGAGAGCTCAAGATTTTTAATCAGCCAGGACAGCCTTGGCCTCTCTCCAGCAACCAGCCTGGTGTCCCCTGGGCATCCCAGCTGGTCCCAGTGCCCCCAGTCCCTGCAGACCGGTGCCAGGCACGAGCCCTTGGCAGCCCACAAAGGTCTGGTTCTTGCCCACCAGTGTCTTGCTCATAGTAATTTTTAAGTGAACTGCAATGAACCTATAAGTCATAATAAAATGAAATGATGACAGTTGTCTTCAAATCCATTGATTAATGGAAATATGGGTAGCTGGACACAGACTATATGGTTATAAATGGTGCTGTCAAAATAAAATAATTATTGTATTAATAAGGAAGCTGTTCAGCATCGGCCCTACTCTACCTCTAAAAATATTCAGCCCTTGATGTGTTTTGTGTTTCACGATACATCATGTGTTTTCCCGGCGAGCAGCTCGCTGGTGCATGTTTTAATACAATTACTGTTTTGCAATGTGAGCCCCTCGGATCCTGGTACATGCACCACAGCTGCAGATGGATTTTTTTTTATTGACTTAATACTAGTTCTAACTAGATCCCGAAGATTGACTAAGTTGGTGGAGCACATACCACTTTCAAGCAGGAATGGGAAAAAACTAGCATATCTTATTGTACCTGAAACACTCTATGATATGTACTAAATATTATGACTACTGCGAGCCCTGCAATAATTGATTCACCCACACAGCCATTTAGTCTGTGAGCTGTTCGTTTTACAAATTCTACAATCTTTTAGAAATTCTTTCAGTGAAGAAGATTGCTGCCTGGCCTCAGATTCATTATGGTGATTGAATCCTCTTCAATAGAGAACTGTTTAAAGAGAGCACATCCCTGTGTGTCTCACTCAGAGTGAAGGCACATAGGTTAAAAGCTTGTCTGGGTGGCATAATTCACTGCTGCTGTGCCAAACAATCACATCTTATTGTGACCTTCATAAGATACAAAAAGGCAACAGTATGGAGCTAGTCTTTTTTTTAATTTTTTTTTAACCACGGCACAATTTTAGCTACCCAACATCTGAAGCTACCAGAATCCCTAATTAAATAACCAATTAATAATGTAGAATAGAAAGAGCTATTTTTTTCAGACACAAAATCATAATTAATCAGAGTACAAAAAGCTGCCTGTCTTTATATCAGGAAAATATAGACTAGGTATTTAAATATTCTAGCACACCTGAACCTTGGCCATCCGTCATTGTTATGACTTAAAACATCTCAGACTAAATTAGGTTTTGTTTGTATAGAGCAGTGAAAGTCAGATGGCTTGAATGACAAAATTAGAACATGCTCAAATCACTGAAACAAAACTGCATAAAAGGAAAGATGTGCAGGAGGAGTATTGCTCGTGTTAAGCTGAAATCCTTCTTTGTGGGATTTTTTTTCTCCTCTCCTCAAATTATTGTTTGTAACAATAGGAAGCAGAGAACAGCTCTAGGAACTCTATCAGTGTTCTTTATATACATCCCTTTTGGCACATTTATATATTAAAAGAAATAATATTGTTGTGTATAACTGAAGCATAACCTCTGTTATTTCTACTTAGTCAAGGAAATGCCATAACAATGGATATTTTTCAAGGAAGAATATCTTTGAAACACAAGACTATAGTCATTTTGTATAGCTCACAGAGGTCAGGTTTACCAGGAATATATTTACATCTTTTTTACATTCAGAAGTTGAGGCTTTCTCCCCTTGGAAGTTTGTGGTACATTTTGGTAAAAATTAAGCAAGCAGATTTTAATAAATATTCCAAGGGGTTTGATTTTGCACAGTTCATACCTTAACCTCGACTATTCTGCATGGGCAACAAAAATGTTCTGCAGTTTGTTTTGTGCAGGAATGGAAAGGCAGAGAGGGGAGGCTCCCCGTGGTGCTGGGGCACAGGAGCGCTCTGGGGACCTCCAGCCCCAAAGTCTCTGCTGGGAAAATGGGCACCACCACACAGAAATCGCTGAATTTGCACCAAATTCTGCAGCCCTTAATGGGACAACCCTCTTGGTGACCTCGAGGGGGGATCTGCTCAGCCAAGGGCTGCAATATTTGGCCCCCTGTAATTGTTTCTGAGGTATCAGTGACGACAGGCTGCTAATGCCTTCCAAGTTTGATAAGAGCTTGAATTCATGGTTCTTGAATCTGCCTTGTTTTAAGCATGTTGTAGGCCTTTAAATGCTTGTTTTTTTTCAGAGGAAAAGATTTTACAAATGTTTCACCCAAGTGCCTATGTGACCTTGAAAGTGCCTATAGATATCTGTATCTATAGATATCTGTGTGCACACCTGTAGATTCTATAGAGTGGAGAGAAATTAGCAGCTTTCCTTGGGCCAGTGCTGTGTAGAGCAGGAAATTTTGTTTTTATTGTTCAACGTCTTACCACAAAGGATCTCAGCCCACATAAAATTTGTTATTATCCTAGTAATAAATAATTTTGGTGACAGTTATGGTATAAAACTTTGTGCGGTGTTTTTTTATTGATAAAGCAGCTATGAATCAACATACATGAACACAATAAAAATGTACAAAATATATGTATTATAGTTCAGACTTTGTCAATAGGGCATTACATTGATCTGTTCTCTTTGGTGTTATTTGCAGAGCTGCACTAAGCATTTCACCAGCCATGCAAACTTTGTTAAATTGCCTTAAAACATAAATCACAGTGTTGGCTTGGCTTTCTGAAACCCAGCTGGGCTTGTGTCCTGGTCTTTGGAGTGTGACTCTGCAGAAGGTTCATGGAAACAGTACAGGGATCATGTCCCAAGGCTATCTTACAGATTAGATATAGATATAGATAGATATAACTTGTGTGTATAGTGGAGATTGGCAGAGAATGTGATGAAGGCATGAGATACAGGACAAGCAGAGATGAAGAAGGCCACATCAATGAATCTAATTGGTAATTAATAAAAAAAGTAACTATTTTTTGTCCAAATACATGAAAGGCTATGAGGAAGGTGACCCTCACAGGAGTAATTTGAGGCCATGTGGGCAGCAATGCAGAGCTGGAGCGACAGCATTGAGGCTGCTGAGCTGATTCATTGGGTGCAAAGCTCAGGACATGGTGTGGAGGAAACGGTAATTTAACCAAAGAATTGCAAACATGGCCTAAAATGCTGCATAACTTTACCAAACATAGATTATGCCAGAAAAAACCTGGCTATCTTGCTTTGATAAGATCATTGATTTTCTAGATAGAAGAAATGAAATAGATCTCATCTCTCACAGCAGAGTATTTGATGAAGTGCCATGTGGGAAATTATTAAGGCAAGATAAGTACCTTAACAGCAACACAAGGGAGGGAGATGGGGCTGGTCATGCTGAAAGACAAAGCACAGGTCCAGGCAGAAGTCAAAGGATGCCTCTCAGAACTGGCCTCCAACCTGATCTTGGGGACAAGGGAATGTGGTGACAAATCCTGCTCTGCAGGTGAAACTGGCAGGCATCACTAATACATAATAATTATCAGCATAGCACATGGGGAGAACAGGGCACTTCCAGGAAAGAGTTATTCTGGCCACCACTGTGGGATGGACGGGAGGGAAGTCCTAGAACTGAGTTTTCAGTGGTGCAAGAGTGGTGGAGTCCATGGCCATGGCTGGTAGAGATAATTGCAAGCTTAAAATTTTGCCTGTGGAAAGCTTGGGAGAATAGCTTACCCACTGACATTTCCTGATGCTCCTCAGTCTAATTTTCAGTTTTGTTTTCTCTAACATATCACTGAGTAGGCAGTTGCTGTGATCTTGTCTCAGAGGGTGCAGAAGCAGCCGATGTTAGCGGTGTGGGGTGCTTGAGATGGGAAACACTCCAGTGCAATGACGGAGGGAGCCTCACGCCCCTTTCCTGGAGTCCTGACATTTTCTCTGCTGTGAAACAAAGAGCTGTCAGTCACTCCAGCACAGGGAGAGCAGGAGGAGGAAGCCCAACCACACTTAAATAAATAAATAAATAAATAAATGTAAATGTATATTCATGAGCATTCCCTATGCATGGGTTCCTCGAGGGAGCACGGTGCACAGACCTCTCCTGGTCCCTGCTGTCCTCTGTGGGATGGTCCTCCTGGTTCCTCCTGGTTCCTCCTGGTTCCTCCTGGTTCCTCCAGGTCTCTGCAGCCCATGAAGGTGGCATGCAGCATGTGAGGGTGCACTTCCTGCAGGGACATCCATGGGCCCCCTCATCACCTCTTCCCTGCCTGCTCCCCATCCCTGGCTGGGGTGTCCCCTTCCCAGCGCCATGAGGGAGTGGCCCAGAGGCTATGGGTGAGGAGAAGAAATAATTTGTTTTCTAAACTGGGGTTGGACATGATCGTAGCTGAGCCACAAAAACTCTCAGGCCAAACCCCACAGAAACTGGGCAAGCTGCAGAGCAGAGCCAGTGAGAATAGGAGGACATTATATAAATACCATCTCTCCTCAGTTGTGCTGCCTTGCTCTTATCCTGCAAGTATTTGTGTTAAAAACAGTAAGAACAAGACATCTGAAAATTAGGATTCTATGTCAAACTGTCAATACCCACAAGCATGCAGCCTTTCATTAAAATCTGTTTGACATTTTTGTTATGCACAGAGAGCCAAAAAGATGCCAAAAGGATGTGATATTTGTGATCACATCCTCCTGCTAATACAAGACACTGTGAAGACTATTGTATTAAAACATTCCTTGCAAAAGGATGAGCAGTTACAGCAAAAAAAGTGAAAAGAGTGACTGAAGTTAAAGTGAATTATGTGCAGTGTGGGAATTCAGGATGCGCTCCTCGGGTGAAGTAGTGGCAAGTAGCCTTTTTAACTCTTTGTGGCTAATTGAAATGATAAGCAATCTAGTATTTTCAATTTTTCACAGAGGTCCTCCACCCCCAAAATGTGCAAAATTTAATAATTTTTGGAAAAATCATGTACTGATCATGTCATGTGACCCAGGCTGAAGAGATATTATTTTGTCACAAGAATGTGAGTAAATTATCTTACCGGCAACTCGCTTAAAGGTCATGGAGATCATCTGATGCGTGAGATGGAAATTTCTCATGCCAAAACAATATTGACAGCTTATCAAGCAGGGATGAAAGTACAGTGATATAATAGAATGTAAGGGAAGATAACGCTCGCTACTGGTGGTAGAAAATATGACATGGCATTTCAATTTTAAGGTTATAGGCAGAATGGTGTGGTGTAGATGCTTGGAGGCATAATGGGGCAAGGGGGATAGGCTAAACTGGATGCAACATTGTAGCTTAACAGATAAAAATATAATATATATTAGATATTAAATACAATCCCTGAAGAAAGGGATATAAACAGTTGTACCAAAGGAGGGAAGGAGAAAGGGCTTCACCTGCCTGGATGGATGGATTCTCTTTGACCAGGCTGCTGGCTCAGCTGGGACTCAAAGATTTGTGTGGCATTGCTCTCTCTCTCTTTTCTCTAACATTTTGGTATTGGTAGATGCCTTACAGCTTTTCTTTAAGTTTTACTCCCATACTTATCTTTCTGTTTTATAGCTGTAATGCACTACAGGAAGTGAATTACCAGGAATCTAGACAGTAGTTGTGTGTATATCTATATATATATATATATATATATATATATATATATATATATATATATAACACATATATACATAAGTAACACACATCTGAGTATTAATGCCAGCTGAAAAAAAAAAAGCAAGAGAAGGGGCAGGATCCTTGAGGATCTGCCACAGCATGAATGGTCATGACCTTCCTTATCATGTGTTGGAGTGCCTGTGCTTGCTGCCTTGCCTGGGACTGGGGCTCCTCTCGCTTTTGGCACCGTGCAGCACAGTGCCACCCAGGCCCTGCCTGCCCTGTGACACCACGGGCACTGGGCACAGCCAGCAGGAAATGCTGCAGAGCAGTCTGATAGGGCTGAGCAATCTCTTTCTTGTCTGCTGTACCACAATTGCCTGTGAGACAGCAGCGTACCTGCTGCCCGCAGGTCTTTGCTCAGGGGGTCCTTTTCTAAACAACACACAGCATCAGAAATGCTGAGGAGATAAATCAGAGCAGGTTGGGGATCTCTGCATGCATCTGTGTTTCTCTGTGTGTTTGTATTTGGGGCAGATTCAGGGTATTTCAGAACCTGACATTTCTCATCCATGAATGGGCAGTGCAGTTCCATTGATGTATTCACTCACTAAGGCTTTTTTCAGCTGCTCTTAACCCAAATGAAAGGTATACATTATTTATTTTCTTTCATGCTCTCATCAGCGGCCAAAATTTAATCTGTCCCCACCTGCATGAGCCCTTCCCTGTGTCTGTGTGTGGCACTCACATCAGGGTCCCACAAACACCGCACTTTTAGCATGTAGGATTCTATGGGCTCAGCTTCTGCCACCTGCCTGTGGCTGGCCAGTCCTCAACCCTGACTTCCATGGGCTGCATTAGGCTCCAAAAAATGATCCTGGTGCTGTGCTGGGTGTGCAGTGGAAGGCACCAGTGGAGGCAGAGCTGTGTGTCCATGGGCAGTGCTGCTGGGTCTGTGTCAGCCACTGCTCCCCAGTCAGCCCTGGGTGCCACAGCCCAGAGACAGAGCCTGGGTCAGCCACATCTGCAAAAGTGATCAAGAAACAGGGCCAGAGCTGGCGTGTCACAATGTTATGCAGCTGTTTGTACAGTCCTTGGGACTTTGAAGACCTTAATTTCTCAGAGGAAAAAAGTCACTGGGGAAGTTTCCTCTGCAGGTAGCTGTAAATGAGCTATACAAATATTCACCATTCTTTATGTTGTCTCCTGGGAGAATCAAGACAGAATCAACAGGACTGATACTCTTGCAGGGGCTGTTAAGAAAGGGTTGGTTTAGCTGCCAGAGTTTCACTATTCCTGAGCTTGGCTGTGGATTTTGAGCTTCAGCATGGCTGGGGATGGGAAAAGGAGCTGCCAGACTTTACAGGGCTCAGATAAAATGCACTTGTTTCTCCAGGGTCAGATGAGATCTGAATAAAAGCTGGCTTTTTGGCTTTGGTATTTTCAGATCCATCTCAAAGCACAGTCAATTTCAAAGTGAAGTGGTTGGTTTCTAGTTCTTTTTCCAGGACTTGCATAGCCCCGCATTCTTTCAAGCACGTTTGTAACCCTGCACAAGGGCTGCAGCCAAATATCCTCCGTGGTGTGTGATGAGGGTTCTCTCTGCTCAAAACCTAATTGAAGCCTTGAACAGGGCTAGCTGCTCTCACAGGTTTCCAGTATTGCATCTTCAAGAGTCAACTTGCTGGGAGCAATGCACTCATTTGTGTAAGGAAAAAGATCCCTTAATGTGCTATTAAATTAAACAATGTCACTGCTATTGCAGTAGAGCTGAGCGAATAATCCATAATGAATAATTTATTCAACAAATTTAGCTGCTTTCTCTGCTCACAGACTATCTGGAGACAGATCACAATTCCCTCCAATTTACTTATTATTTGAAATTACTGATGGATAGCTTTGTAATTAAAAAAACAACTCTGTGTCTTGATCACAAACAACTGTGGGTGTCTGATCTTCGTTAGTCAAGGTATGTGCGTTGGTTGTGATGGGTCAGATAAATCACATGATATTGTTTCTGCCTGCTCATTGGAGAAGCCTACAAGCATGTCTGGCATGAAAAGACAAAAAATTCTGTCTCTGCATGCAATTTTGAAATTTGTCTTGTGCAAACATTTGCCCAGTAAAACTTGATTGCTCAAAAGTGTGCAGAAAGCAAATCCCAGGGGGAAATCAATGTGGCTGCAGTAAATTCATTTAAAAATGTGAATGAATATTTGCAGACATATTTTTAAAGCTCCCACTTAGCCCTGCACAACAATGTCCATCAAATGCACCAAAAAACCATTTCACTTGTTGAAGATTATTTGGTTGGTTTTTTCTTTTTTCCTTTTCTCCCTCAGAAGAAGAAAGGATGAGAAGGAACCTCTGGTCTTGATATTGCAATAATGTTAGACTGAACTCAACAATCAGCTGCATGGGAGACATCTTAGAACTGGTTATCTTGGAAGGATGTTTCAAAATCTCTTTGTTCTGATGCATTAGAACAGAGCTAGAAGCATTTTTCTGTTGTAAATCTTCCATGTACTCACGGACAGGTTATTCTCACTTGTTGCTGGGTCTCACTCCACCTGTCCTGGGAACAGCCCTGAGGGAGGGATGGGGGGTCTCCAGCCTGCCCAGGAAGCAGAGTTGGTTGTGACTGCTTTTTTTCCAAAACCCCTGCTAAAAGCCATCTGTAATTTGTTGTAGTTCTCACCTTCTTTATAGGTTCCTCTTTCCCCATCGCTACCTTGCTCAGATGGGGAGACCCTCCCTGCCCTCCCCTCAGTGCAAAATCAGACATGCAGCCTTCTTCCTCCTCCTTCTCCTCTTCCTTTCTAAGTCCTCTGAACCTAGAGGTTAAACTTGTAGACCCTCAGCCCTAGCCCAGTATTTGAAGCTGATTGATACTGAGGGAACAATATGTATTTTCTTTTTCTAATTTCCAGTGTTAAGAAAAACAACTACAGTGGGGATGTTTTTGCAGACGTGTGTAAACCTCTCAGATCTGAGGTCCAAGGGTTGTGTTTGTACACGAGGGAAGGGGCTGATTAATTGATCTCCTCTGAGTCCTGTTTCAATACTTTACTCTTCCCAATGCAGGAGATGCCATTGTTTTTGTGAGTTCAGCTGGGTTAGGTCACAAAGACATATTCCCCATCTTTTGAAGTAATATACATGTTGGTATCATCTTCAAGTAGAAAAGTTCATGTGGCAGCTTTTGTGTTTCCCCACTAGGAGCCAAACACGAATAGCATTATTACTGCACTGTAGTGTTTCAGGCATTCACACCCTATTAAAGCAGAGAGCAATTCCAGGGAGAAATACCACTCCTTGGTGGGGAGAGTAGTGCTTAGTGGTGACAAACAGCACTTCAGACTGAAACGTGGTGAGCTGGGTCAGGGAATGCTTTCCTTCACGCAGATGCAGCTTTTCATCTGTGTGATTCTTATTGGGAAGAATGTTCCTGTTCAAAAGGGACCTCTGGAGTGAGCGGTGCCACCGGCTCTGTGCCAGCAGCTGCCTGGTGGGTACCTGTCCCTGGGTCCTGGGCACCAGAGCCCTGCTTGCACTTGACCTTCAGCATTCATTGGCTGGTGAAGAGGGTTTCACTTTAAATGTGCAGAAATAGGGTCCTCTGTGGAGTTTGTACACCAGCATCCAGAAAAGGAGACAAATGGGATCACGTGGAGTTGAGTGGTGTTTACTCTCTGTGCTTGTACCACCTCTGGTGCCTCTGCATGCCCAGAGCTTTGCCTGGGGTCAAGCATGTGATCACTGTGGTCTCAGTGCAGCATAAGGCACCCAAGAAGAATATAGATATAAATGTCCCTCCCTGGCAGTTTTCCTGTTAAAGGCAACTCTTTTCCCATCTGGCTGTTTTGCTCTCCCTTCCCTGTGCCTGACACCCAGGTAGGGCTGCTTCTTTCCATGCTTGAAACGGATCCCAAAGCCACAGGAAAAACAAAGAATGGCTCGTGTTTATTTTTGCAGAGTTTTAACTGGGTCGGCAAGGAACGAAGCCTTGTTAAAAGGATTTTACTATGGGTCATCCAGAGTTTGAGGAGATGAGCAAGAAAAGGGGGGGAGATGCTGCTTCCCCACGGGCAGGTTGGTGGCTGGTGCCACGCTACCCACAACACCTGCAGGGAGCAGTCAGTGCACAGAGCCAGGGGTTGAAGAAGAGCAATAGGAAAAACTCCTTTGGGCAAATGAGGATATGAACTGAGGATGTTTTAATATTTTTCTCACAGAAAGTAGCATTAGTTAATTTTGCCCTCTATCCTCAATTGCTTATAAAAACAAAGTGAAAGCAGCATAATTCTTTAAAGCCCATGCAGGCTTTCTTAAAATGACCTTTTCACCTGTAATTACAAATAAAAGATTATTGAGCCAAATGGGATATATTAGTAAGAACATCACTGATATAATTTTGATCACAGTGAATAAAATAGTTGGGAAAATTCATTTAACAACCTTTAAATCACTGGCTCCGGTGTTATTTACTTCTGAAAGCATAACTCATACAGCTTCTCCTCTGTTGTATTCCCACAGCATGTATTTATCTCACCTTCTCCCTTGAAACCTACGTAAAAAATAGATTTCGCATTGGCAACGCTCTTTTCATCTTCCTCTCCCGAGCCCACACTCTGCCTGAAAGGCTTTGAGCTCTGCCTCTGTGGCATGGTCACGGTGCTGAGATGGGGACAGCCAGCTGGGAAACCAGGAAAGCCAGTCAAAATCAGAATTATGTTCACATCAGAAGTGTGAAAGTTACCTGGCCCAGTCTGTGTTTAAGGACTGGGGCAGAAAGCTGAACTGCAGTGCACAGGGCACACTTGGGCACTGCCCGTGCCCCTGGTACAGCTCTGAACCATGCCTGCAGTTTGGCAGAGTCCTGCCAGTCAGCAGTGCTCCACAGGAGATGGCCAAGACCTTCTCTACCTCTACCAGGCCACACATGAGCTTTGTGTCTGCTGATGCCCTTAAATCTGTAGATTTTAGGAAGCAGCAATATGGTCCATTAGCAAATGTAATCAACGTGGTCTCTGCTGGACCAAGAGCACAGGATATTTTTGCTGCAATATGGTCACTTTGAACGTGTTACTCCCTTTAAATCAGCACAACATCAGGAGGTACCACAGTGGATCAGCTGTGCAGGAGGTGGACATCTGCCAGACACCTCCATTATCAATCATCACCCAAGTATTTACATCAATCATTGAACAAACATTTATGTCTGGAGCCTTTCTTCTGGCCACAATATACATTTAGACAGAAATGCAAACACAATGGAGAGAGGGTCCTGATGCCTTCCTTTGCCCTGCTTGTAGAAAATTCACTTCTCTCTTCTCCCCTGGGCTGACCTCCAATTTGTTTTCTATTTGAAAGGCTAAGGCCATATGGCAGATATGTTCAGCCCTCAAAGTCTTTTGATCTTTAGAACAGTTGCAGTCTAAATTTCAATAATGAAAACACTTTTTTATTTATTTTCCTTTTTGGATACTTATAAATGAGATATTATATTTCCATACATTTTATTTCTGGCCACATCTATGAATCTAATATTGACCTGGAGTTATCTGTGATAGAGAAGTTATTAATTTTGACAGATATAAGGGAGAAGCTAATATCCTCCTTTTACAAACACCTAATATTAATCTCTGGTGATGTAAACGAGAACTCCAGAATGGCTTGGGGTGGTGCTGGAAATGATATAAGATTGAAATTTGATAATGAAAAAGGGAAAGATTCATTTTAGAAAATTGATAAAATAGATAAAAAATTGTATTTCCTATGAAATAAGTGTAGGAAGCACAACTTATGTTTAGCATCCATTATTCCTCTATAGGTGGTATATACACAATGGATATGTTAGGGAGCAGGTTTTACTCTGATTTAAATATCCATAATTCCATTGACTCAGGATAGTTTCTGTCTCATGGTTTCTGCTCAAATAACAAATAGGAAGTCTGGAATTGGTTTTATGGCTCAGGAAGGTACCCAGCCTGTTTTCACCAATGAGGATGGCCACTGATGCCACATCAGCAGCTCTGGGGTGACTCAGTCACCTTCAATGGCTGCAGATTTCACTGTGTGACCCTCAAGGTCCATTGTAGCCATGTTCCCAAGTCCTGGCACTCCTTGGAGACATTTCCTTCCCTAGCATGCCTTCTCTGTATTACTGTGTTCCAGTCCAATGGCTTTGTGAACAGACAGAGAGAATTCCTCGATGCGCTGGGAGGAAACCCTTCCTCAGCTCTGAATATCCGAGAGCAGCCCTTGGATTCTCCCTCTGGAGAAGCTTTTGGCCTTTGCTTGGGATAAAATTCCAGTATTTTATGATACATGGGATGCTTTGTTTTTTCTCCCCAGCAATTTACTGGGTTATCCTGGGGAAATTGCCAAGTCTGGAGATTCTGGAAGTGTTTGGAAGGTTTTTTACTTTACGGCAGAGAGACAGTTTGATGGCCTGGTTCAAAAGGAGCTCAGATTCACACAGCTGCACTGTTTATTTTGGTTGCATTTTTTTGTTATGCCAGAAGCAAAGGCAGGCTGTAATGTTAATCTCATTCAGACATTTTGCTGTCCTCTTCTTTTAAAACTTCAACCCTGTTCCTGTCCAAGATCCCACTGTGCAACTGATCAGAGCCCACCCATTTCTGGGAGTCCTGAGCAGGTTTTGTGGCCATCCTGCTACAGAGGGCGTGCAGAATTTGGTCACCTGTTTTACTCACTAAAGGAGAAGAGCTGCATTCCTGTGTCCCTGTTAATCCATCACAGTGCTGAGGTGCCTGTGATGAAGGGAAATAGGGCAGGTATGATTAATAAATAGCTTAATTTAGGGAAGGGGAGAGCCCTCTTTAGCTTCACAGGTTTCTGCTCTGTGTTTGCTATAGGTATTTATTGCCAAGCTTATCCCAGAGTTATGTATTTGATATCAAGGCTGTCGTGAACATTACTAAAGGCACCTGTCTGTGCCTCAGAGCAAAGTGGAAAGTTATCTCCACCACGAAGGCTGACAGCATGCAGAGGATGGCACAAAGCCTCCCTTCTTGGAGAGATGTCCTCAGCAGCAGCAGCAGAGCTTGAGCTGCTGCCACAGGGAAGTGCTGGAGCAGCACATACCGTGCAGAGAGGCCCATCCTGGGGTAATTTGTCATTTTGGGGGTATTTTCCTGCCTGGAGATGCTGTTTGGGGATGGGAAAGTTCAGGCAGCTGTGGGCTGTACAGGGGCAGGGGGGAAAGCAGCCCTAGGGGGCAGTTTGAATCTTGGGGTAATATATTTCATTAGTTGGGAGGCAGGCTTGTGGTTTTAATGAATCTTTTGGTCTCTCTATTGTAGTCTGTTCTGAGCTGGCTCTCAGCTGGTCCATGCCTGGCCATGCCCAGCTCCCGTGGGCAGTGCTGGGTGTCACAGTGGTAGGTGTTGCACCACTCAGGGTGCTGGAGCCCACCATGGCCTCACTGGGGTCTGACATCTCACCAGGGCCCAGGGCAGGTGGCTCTGAGCATCTCCAAAAGAATGAGAGGATTTCTACTGTTCTCGTACAGTTGTCACTGCTCTAAAAGGCAACAGCTTCAAACATCAGCAGATACTGATATGCAGAATCATGCACTGCAAAGATGGAATGAGTTTCCAACCAGCCTCAGGCCAGTTTTGATGCTGGGCTAAGAACTAAAACCACAGTGACTTAAAAGCCAAAGTCCTTCAGACAGCACTGTCCTGGTTTGTCCATCAATCTTGCTTCCCTCCTGCAAAAAACCACTATAAACAATTACCAGGTATCAGTGCCTGAATCTTAAGTGTCTTCTGTAACACTTAATATAAAAACAAATATGTTCTCCTTCAGAAAATGAAGCAGATCCCAATTAATTATGTATAGCTCTCCTGCTTTCACGCAAAGAATAGCAACATTCAAATAAGTGCTTTGGTCTTCTTATCACCTGTTAGATTACAGGCATCTCCCAGCTCTCTAATGATCATCTGAGTTTTGGGGCTGGTTGTTCCTTTTTGCTCTGCATCATGTTCTTTCTCTTTCTTAGCATTTTTGATAAAAATAATATAGTAGAGAAGAGACAGATGTCCCTTTGGTGATTTAATACATTCTGTGCTGCCCTAAAATGTCTGAAAGAATTGGCTTACATATCGAGAGCTCTCTGTTCTGATTTCATGCATGCCCAAGGCAGAGAGGAGGACGGAGGAATGGATGCCACAGATGTGGGCCAGCCCATTGAATCTGATTGATGGCAAAACTGATGAGACCCAACAAATGGGTGTGCTCTCTGTGGTGGCTCTACTGCTGAGGAGGGCACAGCAACCTGAGACCTGCCTGAAATCCCCTCCTGTGGGTCAAGTGCTTTTTCTTGCATTGTATTTGTTCAGGAATATGCCTTTTGCTCCTATCTTTGGGAATGTTTGTCCTGCAGAAGACTAGGCTAGGTTGGAGACCAATGGATACCATTTTGTGTTTTGGTGGCCTTTGTGGGCTCTACCTGCTTTATTGTCAGAAGGAAGAGTAAGAAGTCTCCAATGTATAGTGCCATCAGCATTGTGGTCTGAGAAACAACACCTACAGAATCTATTATTCATTAAGTGTAACCAATATATAATTTAAAACAGTGGGTTTTGTCAAATAATGTTAGGTCAGCATAATTTTCTGCCTATTACTAATATCTATAACATCTTTGCCTTAGTCAGCTCTATTTAAATATGCAATCATTTACAGCTTTTGACTATATGTGTGCGCACTCCCAATTTCCAATATTCAACTACTACAAATTTTATGCTGACATCAATAGCAAACTATTAAAGACAGTATTTCATTATTGGTTTTTCATCCCAAAAGTTATTTACAATTATATACTAAGCACTAATATTAAAGGAAACCATTTAAATGAGGTGCTATCTGCTTTAACAATATGTCTGTCACAGAATGAGATTGTGTTTAAAGATTTTATCAAGAAATGGTTGTTTGCTGAGGTTATGTTTTGTCCATGAAATATGCATTTCATATCTCTTTCATTTCATTAACATAATTTAATTTGTGCTTTGCATTTTGTGCATAATACATATTTGATTTACAAAACAAATATTTCCATTAGAAAATGAATTTCATGCAGGCAAAAAAGCAGAACCAAATGATGTATTGAAGGAAAATAAGAAGAAATGAAATGCATTTTCTCAGTCTATTAAAAAATCTATGGCATTGACAGAAAGTGCACTTAGTGCTACATTTAAAAAATAGCACATATGTCAATGTATTAACAAATAGAATTGGAAATACAAATATTTCCCTATATCAAGCCAAGAATCTCTTTATTTTAATTGAGTTGATTTAAAAGCCCAACTACAATTTAATTTTTATTTCATGATGTGGTACACTGCCTGGTGCCATTACATCCATGTAGAATTGGCAGTCAATATACAAATATATTTTACCTTTTAAAAACTTTCTATTGACACCAGCAATAAATAATTTAATGGGCTGAAAATGTGAAATCATTAATTTGCTGATTGTCTTCGAATATTGGGTAGCTGGGATGGGGGTACAGATAGGTGAGAAAACTAATGAATAATGTTTGTGAGTCTGCCATGAGAGGACCCCAGTAAAGCAAGCCACAGATGAAATGAGATGCTATTTAAACTTGCCTGGTTTCATCTCCAAGGAATTCCAGCTAATTCCAAGGAATTGAAGAAAAAGGATGAGGCCCAAAATGCCCCATTATCTCCCTGTCGAGAAAATCTATTAAATTTAGTGAGGAGGAGTTAAGTGTGTGACTCCCATGGCATGTGAATGTGCAGGTTTCCCTCCTCTGTTAGTCTGGAACATCCCCATGGCAGTGCTGGGCTGAGCACCCAGGACGTGGCACCTTCTGCCTCTCAGGGAGCTGGGCACCTCCCTGCAGGTGGATCTGCTGCATCCCCCTCAGCAGATGACAGAGCCTGGGCAACAAATCCCTCGCCCTTCCAGAACCAGCCAACACCTTGAGATAATATCTTAGAAGGACCATCCCTTCACAGAGCTGCAGGGATTGACTGCCTCGTTACTGTATGAACTGAGGAATTTTGGCATGACACAGGAGGGCAGGGTTTGGCCCCAGGCCTGCCCTCCAACAGCACCTATGCATCCTTCTGCCCACAGCTGCAGCCAGGCAGCCCCAGTGGTCTTGCTGGTGTAACTGGGAGCAGAACTGGCTCGTGCAGAGCAGGCAGGGATGGACAGAACTGCTCTCAGCCCCGGCTCTGCAGCACCACTGGCATTGCCAGCTGCAGGAATGTGTCTGGGGCAGCACCCAGAAAACATGAGAATTAATTTAAATTCATGGGATATTTTAAAGATAATAATAGATGTCGAGTTGCATCTTTTAGTTGTTTTGGAGCTTTGTGCTTTAAGCTTTTTTACACAAGGATTAGCGGCTTGCCTTTAAAAAAAAGGGAGGGGTTGGGAACCAGGATTCTTGCAGTCTCAGGAGTCCAGAAGCTGCAGCTTAAAGAAAAATACCAAATGTTGCAAGGCGGTAAGACTGAAAAATCCTGCATTATTCTGCCATGGGGAATAAGTTTAACTCTATGAGAAACTCTACGCAGCAAAGTAAGGAGGGAAATGAAGAATAACTCCCCTATTTAAAACTAAGAGATACATTTGGGGAGGTTAGGCTGTAAATACATTAGCTTAGCTGGAATTTTGCCAGGACTTTGGGACTAATATCCATACTCTTATGAAAAGTGCTTGGGATAATGACTACAGGTATCTGAGGCCTCGGTGCTGCATCCAAGGCTAATTGAATTGAGTAGGCGTGCATACTTGAGAAAACCAAAGGGAGGTTAGGTAGAAGGAGTGAAGAAGGTGAAAAAGAAAGCAAAGAACCAAAGCTGCAACACTCTGATAATTAACTGAGTGAAGGCTCCTGCTCTGTCCTGCCAGATCATGCTGTGTGCTGGCTGGAAGCAAAGTGGCAGGGGGAGTGCTCTCACCCTGCTGCTCCGTGGCCACCAATGCCACAGCTTGCAGCTCGTTCTCATCTTCTGCTCAGCCCCATCAAGGTGAGGCTCTCTCAATTATGCTCTTGTTGCAGGAGCCATGCTCTCCGAAGCTTGCCTGGCTCAGGCTCCCTGCTGCACTCATGGCACCTCTGGCATCCTGCTCATTCTGTAGCAAGGTGTGTTTTAGGGACAAACCTGGCTAAAATTGCCACACTGATGGCTTGCCAGGATGCTCTGGTGGCTGCTGCCCAAACAGTAACTCTGCACAACATCCCTCGGGGGCCATCCAAAGAGAAGGGTGCAGTTCCCTTTCCTGCCCATGAGCAGGAGGAACCTGCATCCTGCCTCACCCGCACGTGGTCCCTCTTGGAGACTTGATAGGTCTCCATGGTGCTTTTCCTGAACACAAAACACACAGTGCCTACAGAGAAAGCACGTTTTCATTCACTGAGAGTGAGTGGGACACCTGGTGTGGTATTTGGGAGGTGGCTGGCAGAGCTGTGCTGCTCTGAGCAATCCCATCCCAGCAGCAGCTCTGCTCCATGTCCCCACTGCCTGCTCCTGGAGACACCTGTGCTGTGAATCCTCTCAAGTGAACCAGAGAGCTGTGTCTTCAGCCAAACCTTTGAAGGAATGAGTGCTGTGAGCCTGGTGATTAGCTCTAGGATTAATGAGATGCACCACCTACATTCATAAGGTATAATGAGAAAAAGTACCCAGGAACGTTCAAACATCACACCTCCTTTCCTGACAATATCGGCATGTCAGCCTTGGGATAAAACTGTTTTGAATAAAAAATAAAGTATGTCTAAAATATTAAAAGAAAAAAGCTTAGTGCCTGCACACACAAAAGCAATGATCTAAGGGAAATCACCAGTTGCTGTTCTGTGAGGTATAAAAATAAACCCTTGTCTCCTTTACTTTTACATTCACTGACAAGTGACTATATTAGCATTAAGTGAAAAAGCAGATGAAAAGTAATGTCTTTTATTTAGCTCCTACCTGAAACATATTTAAGTTTCATGCAGGAAGTGAGATTGTGCACAGGGGTTTGAAATCATGTAATAAGACACTGTGTGACATTATCTGTCCACCCAGCAGTCACTCCAGTAAGTAACACTGCCACTAAATCTTGGAAGGGAAGTTAACACAAATAACTTCACACTTCCCCCCTCCCTGTTTTCTCAAGCTTGTCAGTGTGTCTATCTGTATAAGATTTTGTACTCGTTCTCCAAAGAAACCTGTTAGGATACCTGTCCATCAGCCAGCCCAACGTACTCGTCTCATTTTTAATATGCCAAAAATGTTGAGCCATGTATTGTTTCTAAATGAAGCACATGTGTGCTGCAGAGTAGAAACAGAAATGTGCTGATACAGGAAACTCCACTTGTTTGTTAGCAGTGATATTGGAAAAAATCCATCTCTCCTAGCAGGACAATCTCATCATATTAAAAGTTATGGATTTCTTGCTTAAGCATTCTACACTAGCTGCAGAGCTGTATAAACTTGCTTCTGCTTATCAAGCGAGCCAACAACACACACAAAAAGAAAATTTAACATCTTCTAACATTTCTGCCTTCATATGGGAGTTCTCCTGAAATGAGTTCTTCAATTATCCTGATGGATCTGTTTAGTGAGTTGGTACTGTTTCCTGGCTTATAAAAGCCAGTGCATTACTATGCAATACTGTGTATGTGCTATTGAAATGAGATCAACATCATTGCTTTACTACATTTTAAGCAGAAGTTAGCACAGATTATAAAAATCATAAAGACTTTGGAGTTGGATATTGTAGCAATGTATTCTAAAACCTACACTGGTTTTCACTGGCAGATAACTGGAGGTGTGTGAAAAATGAAATATTGGTGGCTTCTTTCTTAAATAACTAATGAGTATTAATCAATATTAAGCAAAGATTATCAGAGAACATGTTTTATTTTTCTTTATCTTGGATAACAAAGGAAAGAGGATTTAAAAATATTATAAACTAATATTATTAATTTTAAAATATTATTGATTTTCAAAATAAAGTTGTAACATTATTCCTATGTGTAGGAGATAATATATAGCTCTATATATGAAATTCACTTCAGGAAAAAAAATCACTGCTACGTCTGAGATTAACTGCATATGACATCCAAGAATGTTTCAGAGCATCATTTATTGGATTGACTGTGCTGTACAAGTATGCAAAATATTTATATCTTTAGTTCTCCAAATTATTAAGCTGCTAAGATTTGCCTGTGAACGGAAGTTTTAACAAAACAGTTTGTAGGTGTTCCCTCTGAACCCAATATCCTCAGCTCTGTGTTTGTGCATTTGCATGTGTGTGTGCATGCACAGATTTTTTAGTCCTTACACTGTAAAAAACTTTGGAATTGTTTGACCCTGTAAACACAAAATTCATGTCTCTCACCCTGGGACAAATACATTCTTTTTAAAAGCAGCATATGGGCAGCCTTGGACTGATGTTAGTTTATTGTCACTGCTTGATAACGTTTAATGGAAAAGATACAAGAGTGCCAAAGAATTTTAATTATTTTTGTGATAAAGTTATATGTTCGGCCTTGAAAAAGTGGAGATAATGCTGGGATTCATTATTATTCCCAGTGTGTTTAAACAGACGACACAGAATGCAAACAAAAGCAGATGAAATTTGAAAAGTATTATCAATATTGCAGATAGCAGATGCCCTTTCCAATCAGAACAAGCATATCTTCTATAGCAACTTTATGGTTGAGTAGTTTATTCATTTCTATTAGAAGGTTGTACGTTTCTAAAATATGTAGATGGTATCTAGAAAACCAACCAACCAGTAGGGTCATTTTGCTTGTTTTCCTAAATTTATTATTTCACTTTTGCAGGCTTGATCTGAGGTGCATTAACATGGGAGCGAAATCTTATTGTGTCAAATCCTATCTTGTATATGACCTTTCATGTGTTTTTTGCTGTGGTTCTGAGAGGGAAATGCTAAGAGGTGTCTATTCTGCAGGGGTTTGTCAGGGTTGTATTTGTGCTGCTGTAATTAAAACTAGACTCATCTTCCTGTAGAATTTTTCCTCTTCTTGGCCTTGATTGAAAAATTTTGCTGTTGGATGCAGCACATAATTCATATAAATTCTTTGGATAGTGCCTGAGGCATAGATCCTGCACCCCTGAGGTGGCCAGGGCAGTGTGCTGGGGCTGGGGAGCTCTGCCACACCTGCTCTGGACCAGGACCAGGACCCCAGAGCACCCCGAGCACCCACCCAGCAGCAGAGAGGCTTTAAAAGCATTTCCACACTCATGCAGTAATATAACCAAATCAGTGTTTTCTGTGTGATGTTTTTTTTTTTTTTTTGAGGTTTTCATTCTGTATTTTTAATTTTGAAAGAAAACAGCAAACATTTAAAATTATTTTACAGTAATTTACTGAACCCTAAGGCCACAATTCTGCAGTAGGTTACAACATCGCGGGCTTTGATGGTAAAAATCGTGTGCTGATGCATTTCCACTGCAGAGAAATGGTGGAAGTGTAGATGCTCAGAAAATACATTCCACGTGGTTTCCTGCTACCTGATCACATGCCAATTATATTTTCAAGTTAGCATCTGAAATTCTTATCTGCCTAGTAACAACCTGTGCTCTGAACTGTCTGTAGTCCACTTAGTCATATTTAGAGCTGCACATAAGTGGTTTTCTATATGCAAACACACAAACTAAGAGCGTTCCACCAATCATTTAAAAAAAATACAGATTCTCCTCCATAAAGGATTTGGAGGATGTTGCTTTGAGACCTTGATTTCAGGCATCAATGGAAGAACAATGAATGTTTTAAAACAAATAAATAATCAGTGGTTGGGCAGTCATAAATGCTAAAACAGAAGGCACCAGAAAAACCTACATTAATTAAAATGACATTTAATTGTAGCTAAATTCAGCCTCTGTGGATTTTACCAAGATGAAGGTCCAAAATGTCAGGAGAAAGTTGTGTCCTTGAAGGCTGTGAAGAAGGAAGCTTCTTCCTGGGGATGCACCAACAGAGCCTGGACTCTCAACCTGACATCCCTGGTCCAAGGATCCCAGAGGAATGTGTGGCTGGGAACAGGGAGAGGGCAGAAAAAGAGGAGGAGTCATCATCATCATCAAGCACTTCATTTCCCATGATGTTCTACAGTCAGCTCAGAATTGAAATTGGGCAGGTGTTGGGGTGTTACACCTGGCTCTGGTGAGGTGAAAGCAGCTCCAATGCTCCCAGCTCTGAGGCTGTTCACAGGCCATGAATGTGTTTGGAGTATGAATTCAGGAAATCTAATCAGAGGATGATAGAAGTAGCAGGATAGGTCCTAAAGGGCTCTGAAGTTTGTGAGCTTGGGGGGAAGATGAGATTTAGAGCATTTCATTTTTAGACTGTGTTAGTAGTATGTGCTGGTATCTTCACTGTGGTGTGGGTTTTTTAACACTGGTGCAGAACCCCACCTTGGGCTAGTGCTAAATTTCCTCTGAATGGGATAAAGTGCATGTGAAATGTGAAGGTAGGGTGTGACACCAACCCTCATGGCTCCTTCCAGTTTTGTGGCTGGTGGTGTGAGGAGATGGGGAGGGTGCTGGCAGCTCCCCATGCACAGGGCAGTGGGGAGGCAGAACCACGCGAGCACTCTCCAGAGCCCCTGCATGTGCTTCTCCTTCCTGCTTACATGTATCCTTTACTCTCCCTGTCTTGTGTTACAGCCCCTAATGCACATCTAATATAATTTTATGGAGCACTATTACCCAGCTCACACAAACACGCGTCACTCGCTGCCTCCTGAGCCTGCCCAGCCCACCCAGGGCCCTGAGATCTGCATTTATGGCTGAGCAGCATCATCCCAGAGCATCCCTCACTTAGCACACTTCCATAACGAATGCACTCCAGAAATATAAAAGCTTTTCTAGAAAGTCAAGTGTCTGGATGTTATAAAAAGCGCTGCTGCTGAGTCATGCTCTTCCCAGCCCGTGGGAAATGGGCAGTGATTATTTCGTGCCATTTTTTGTTGGGCTGAGATAACTTAAGGGAAAATGTGGCCACCAAAACTGACAACTCATGCTGATCTGCTGCTCTGTGCTCGTGGTGCCATCTGTTAGCACATGTCACTATAGGTATGGAGATGTATTGTACAGCAGACTTAAGTCTATATTTCAAAATTGCTGGGAAGCAAGAGGCACACAAAGGAACTGTAATAAGTACAAAGTGTAATTAAATTTTGCTCTAAGAACTGCCATAGTCAGTTAAATCAGACCAGTTTAGATGTCATTATTTAGCCAATAGAGTAAATCTTATTTATAGAAGTCCAGGTCTGGCTCCACTTGTTTTCTGATAAGCAGAGGTGGGCTATTGACTTTAATGTACAATGCTTATAACAGAAAGATGCGTAAATAAACATGGACAAAATGAGGGCAGAAGAGCACCACTAAATTATCTCTGCAATTGTTGGTGCCCTCAGCCTGGGCAAGGGCCTAGGCTTGGGTATCAATTCCTGTTTTCATTTTCTTTTTTTAATTGATCTCATGGAGCAACCATTATCCAAACAGCGAGGGAAAGGGATGGTCTCTTTAGGAACTGCTGACGCTGCAGCTCTCTGCTGTTTCATCCAGGAGTCAGATGGCAAATGTGGAGAAGTAAGGGGTGAATTATACCCACCTGGGGAACAAAGGGGAGGATTTATTTTCCAAATTTAGGAAGATGGATTTTAAAAGTGAAGGAACTGGTGAAAGAAACTGAAGAAGTGGTGTGTGACAGAATATAGGTAGAAGTGATATCCCCAGCAGATTTCCTGAGGAGGAGTCTGAAAAGCAGCTGTGGGATACTGGAAAATTAAGCAGCTGCAAATGGTAATGCATTAGAGCTCAGGTGTTTTGCATTGAGTTTTTGGTGGGGTCTCTGTTGAGCTCAAGTTCAGCGTGAGAGAGATAAAAGGTTCTGGTATTTTCAAGGCTTCTTCAAAACAGCAAACATGAGAAGTCTTCAGAGAAATTGCTGGTGTGTGATTTTCTTACTTTGCTTTCCCACACTCTGAGGGCTCAGAAGGTTTGGATGATTGTCTGGATTTTTGTGGTTTCTTAATTAAGCTAAAACCTGACCTCTGAATGTTTTGGAGCTTGCCAAACACAAATTCACATGAATGAAGCAAGAAGGGTTAAAGGGCCCATGGAAAGTTGCTTCTCAGATGCATTCAGTTAATGCAGAGGGTTTCAGATCCTTGCTGCTGGCAGCCACCACAGCTTCCAGGTAAATGTGGTTGGGAGGGGATTCAAGGGACACTGAGGTCCCTCGTGGGAAGAGGGGGGAGGCAGTGATTGCTACTGCCCTGGAGGCTGTCTCCTTTGCCTGAGTGTGTGATTGGGGTCACTCCCCAGATCTGCTGGAGTTCTGTCCAAAATATTTGGTATGTGATTTTAATGGAAGGTGTTTAAAACCATGCGTGTTCTTCCCTCAAAGAAAGAGGGAGTGAAAGAGAAAGAAATGTTAGGGAGCCACAGGAGCATTTTCTGCCTGTGACAGTAGTTGCCCATGTGGGACAAGTGCTGGCCTCCACTGGGTTACTTTGTGCTTTGAGCAAGGAGAAGCCAAGGCTGGAGAAATCTTTGACTTCCCGAATTGCAGCTTGGCATTCAGGGTGTTTAAACATGAATTGTGTGGGACATGTTATGAGGATGGGCAAATATTTCTCTGTTATCCTGGTGTTAACCTGCAGTAATTGCTTGACATCCCAAGGTGCTGTTTCCCACCAGCCATTCATCCATTGAATGGGACTGTGAGGAGTGGAATGCACGGGGATTGTGAATCTCTGGATCACCAACAGATTTCCTGCTGGCATGTGCAGTTTAACCCAGAGCAGCCACAGATCTGTTGGTATCCAAGTAGGGCTGCTCTGGAGGCCATTATCTGGTGCTTGAAGCTCAGTGAGGGTGACTCTCTGCTCTCCCAGCTGCCCGACACACGTGGAGATAAATACTTGTGTAATGCCAGGATTCAGCTGCAAATTGTACGTGTGGTGGGGAAAACACTGTTGCTGTTTATGTGCAGAAAAATAGAACCTAAAGGCCACAGAATGAAATATAATTTGTTAAAAACAGGGAATAGCATTGATTAAAATGAAAGCCAGTGTTCCAGCACTTTACTGTGGTGAAGTATGTCCCCAGGTTCCTTGCACTTGCCCTGTGATTATACAATAGATTTTAAGTCTGTGATATCTACAAATCTACATCAAAATATATTCTATAGCTGTAGGAAACAGCTCTGAATTGTTAACCTTCTCTCCAGGTACTGGAGGTAACACACTGTGAGATTAGATGTATATTTTCCTCAAGATATACCACCCATTGAGGAGTCCATATTTACATCTTTTGTTGATATTTTTCATAGATTAAAAGAGTCTCTTTTCTGGTGATAATTCTGCTAAGTACTGTAATTTGCTGCCACTAATATTTGTCTGAGTCCTAGTTTGCAAAATATATTTGAAACCACTTTATAAAGTCTCATAATTGCTTCTTTGTAGAGCTGGTATAATGAGTAGTTTCTTTATCCAGCCTTTATCCTGTTAACCTTAGAGGTGAGCGACTGCTTGCTGGAGTAGTTGGGGAATGTCTTAGCACTGTTGAGCCATTTAATTTCACTACTAATTTCATAGTGGTGACACAGAATTGGCTATGAGCAAGCTCGCAGTTATTTCAAGGGTTTTCAGTTAGCATTGAATCAGGACCTGATTCACTAAAATGAAATTGAAATAAATGCACATGTAGATGATTTTTTTTAATGCATAAATTGATCTGCATTTATGTGCCCAATCCACATTAAAACATTGACCTGCTCTTGAAGGATGGGAGCTCAGCATATAAAGCAGCTCTAGCATTGCAAATGAGAACTTGCACCACTGCGTTGGGGCTTCATTCTCCTCTTCCTTCACTGGTGCTCCTGTCCCATCTACAGGGAAACTCCTTGGTTATCCAAATCTTACTCAGCGCTTCCTGGAAAATGCAGATTCGTGTTTTTCAGTTTCTTTTGACCATTTTTACAGGCAGCAATCAGTGGGCTGTGCTATTTAGCAAGTGGGTGGCTTCCAGGCTTGCTCTTTCTGCAGGAAGATATTCCTACTACTCTGCTGCTTGCTTTAGATGAGCAGAGCTGCCCAATGCAAAACTTGTCTTTTCTCCAAAATTGCTGGGGAGTTGTTTTGTTTCCTAAATCAAAATTCATTTTAGCCCAGAGCTGGCTGCATTTCAGGGGAGAGGCTGTTCCTTTTTGTGAATATAGCCTAAAGTGTGCATGTGCATGGAATTTTGCTATTTCCATGCTGTTGCTTTTGCTATTACTGTAACAGTTGGGTGATCTGAAAGAAGTGTGATTTGAGGGTCACTAAACATGAGAGAGGAAGCTTTCAGTTTGGCATACGAAAGTATTTATGGCACGTACTTAGGAAATTCTACCACTGCTTAATCCTCAGCATGTATATAGTTATCAAGAGGGTAAGAAAAACATTTGATGAAACCTTGGGGATTACAGGTGCATCCAGGAGTTGAGATTTAAGTAATTTATTAAATGCACACTGCCCACAAACCATCCCTGTAGGAAGAGGGCTATGGCACTTTGACATGGGCAGTGGTGACACCTGACAGTGGTCACTCCTTAAAGGGGACATGTGAGGTGATGGAGCAGCAAGACCCTGAAGTTCCCCAGTGTCCCAGTACCACAGACCCTTGGAGGGTGCCCTTGGACACTGCTGAGCTTCCCCTGGGGCTGCCTTGGGATCTGTGCTTTATCCCACCACCTTCCCTTTTGGTAGCTGAGCCCTGGTGCAGTCATCTACCTGGGGAGCTGCCAGAGGAAATGGGCTTTATTGGGAAGCTGTGGCTGCATGTCAAGGAGAGGGTCTGGGTCACTCTGTGGGCCTGGTTTTATCTCAGTGCATCCTGCACAGGCACCTAACTGGTGCAGCATGAACACACAGGCAATGTGCTGGTCCAGCCTGCCCCATGCACAGGTGTGTGCACCTGGGACACCCCAGGCCTTCTGTCACCCACAGGTCATCTCTGCTAAATAGCAAGGGTGAATTTTGCACTGAAATGCAGAGTTCTGATTGTGCACTTCCTTTGGTCTTGCAATGTTTCTGTCGTTAGTGACATTGTCATTTAATGTGGACATTCGTTTGTCACATGTCTGGACCTGCCTGGAAAGCATTTTCAGTGGCTGCACTCTCCATTCAGGTCTGCTCTCTCTCTTAGACTCTAAGCAGAAGTTGATAGCATTTGAAATTTAATCAGGTTGGCATTGTGCAATTTATCTCTTATAAAATTTCAGTAGCTTTTTTTTTGCACACTTTCCTGTTTAAAAGGAATTCTCAATAGCCTGGAGTTGGAGGCACATGTCTGTCCATTGCAGACTGCACTTCTAGTTCTCTTAATCTGAGTTTGATCTCTTCTGTGACACATATCCTCAAATGTGGAACTTGCTACATCTGGCTTGTATAAAATTCATAACTAGGAGCCTTTTCTTTCATAGCTAAAATAATTTTCTGTTAAGTGTAAGAACTAGGAAAGGACTAAAGATGGCTTATATAGAAAGACTATAGTACTAGTAAGGCTGGTTTTCCTTGAGAGAATTTCTACCTTTGTGGCACTGTTTTTTTCATTACTAGGACCAAATTTATGCCAATATGAAGGATAGGTTCCTAAACTGTAATCCGGTGTTGTGTCCACATCCAAAATTTTAATTAATATCATCCCAATCAGTAGGACCTCCATGATTCAGGTTTGCTCTGACCATGCAGTGACAATATTGCCCAGACAGACCCAAATGCAGCAGTACAAACCACTTTGTAATGCCCCTTCCCCACCTTTGTCAGACATTTGTTTTAAACATCTGGTCTTGAAAATCAGAACCGGCACAATCTCCTTATTGCCCCAGCCTGAAATTCCCCTCCCCTCTGACCAGTCTGTTTTCCAAAATACTCTTGGTCCTTCCAAAAAGACGGTTATATTCTTCCAAGTTTCAGATTTAAAATCTGGATGAGTGAGAGATCTGGGATGAGAGATGCATTAGCAGAACTGATTTCTCTTGTTACCAGTTCAAAAGGCTTCAGTATGCAGCACAAATGATTCATAAGTATCCATTGTTCAGAGTTCAGGATAAAGAGTTCAGAATCAAAGCTCTGCTTTAATGTGCGCTCATGCATTTCTTTTTTCAGTAAGAGCATTCTCTTCATATATATAGCAAATGAAATTCAAACTTGTTTAAGCTGCAGTTCTGGTAAATTGCTCTGCCTCTGAAGTTAGCTTAGAATATCATGAGAGTTATTTAAACCGTTACAGATTTTGCTAGTATTGCAAAAACTTAGTGCTTAGTTATAATCAAGGAACAACTGTTTAATAAATAGAACGGGAAAACAAGCGATCACCTCGTGTTTTTCCTGGGTTTGGACTTCACGTCAGCCCTGCTGGCAGACCCTGAGAGCACAGCCACACAGGGTTTGGGCTGTTGGTGTTTTCCTTACTGGCCTTTTCCAAGGGGAGGGACAGCAAAGGCTTCTCCTTTACAGGCAGGATTTGCATGGGAATGCAGGGTGACAGTCAGAGGGCAGTGATTAAGAGGTATTCTGACGTCTGGATATTTGTCCAAATGTTTGTCATCGAGCAAACTGTGCCCAATATTGCTTCTTTCAGAGCCTGCTTTATCTTCCATTTTAATGTTTCATAGATCTGAGGTGCTGTCACTGCTGCAGTGCTGTTTTCTCCTGGCATCTTGTATCATGGCTGAGCATACTGAATGGGCTCTCTAAAACCTTTCTTATCAATGGAGTACAACAAGCCCAATGCAATCATCCTTTCAATTATCTTCTTCATCTCAAGTGTCACCAGATAAGTGCTGGCATAGTATTCTTGGAACATTTCTGATATTGTTCCTTGTTTTTTTGGCTATAAGTGTATGAATATGGGATAAAGATTTAGATATCTCATGTTTTACTCTCATTATGCAGAGACAAAACTGCGCTTATCTCCTAAAAGATTCTTTTTTCCCCATCTCTTCAGTCTGAGCGCTCTTTGGGGCCTGGGTGATGATTAGAATACTGGGCTGACTCTCATGTTGCAGTGGGAGTCGTGCTCTCTGGGATCAGCCACAGAGCCTGTTCAGTGCTGTGCAGCCTCTGAAATCAGCTTGATGTGGCGGTGACCTTGCAGTGGGTGACAGGACAGGACTCCCCAGACAGGGCTTTGTACATTGCCAGTCCTGAGGAAGTGGCTCAGGCTGTGCTTGCTCAGGCCTGGAGAGGCTTTCTGAGAGTTCAGTGCTGACAGAGGGAGGGGGAAGAAGGCCTTACTCTGTTTACCTCAATTTATTTTTACCTGAAGAATAAAATTTGCCTCCACCAAACCACAGGTCTTTCTGAACTCTTTATGCTCAGGAGACACTTGTGAGCAGAGTGGCAAAATGAGGTTTCCTCTGTGCTCTGGAGGTTCTCCAGCTCCTGTTTATTTTGAGGTGTATAAGAGGTGTTCCTTTGCATGCCCCATGTGCTCTGTGCTGTGCAGGTGGTGATTCCCTCTGAACTGATGTTGGTGTCTCAGTCTGGGCCCATCATTTTGTTCGGAGAGGTGTCCTTGTCACAGTGGAGAAGGACAGAGGGGGTTGCAGTCCCTCCTGTGCTGAGCTGTGGCTGTTGGGGGCTGCAGGCTTTGGGTGCTGCATGGAAACTCTTGGGCTGCCTGAACGTGGCCTTGGCCTCCTGTGTGAGACTGAAGGGGCAGGAAGAGATGGCAGCTGCAGGATCAAGATCATGGATGGGATGTTAAAGAGATAAACCAGTCTAGGATCTGCATGTCTGTGAACAAGGCGTCCATCTGGGAACTGGAAGATGGTTTAAAAGGAATGTTTAGCACTTTTCCTGCATGACCTCCCCAACCTTAAGAAGTTGTATAAAGTTTCCAGGATCTTTGTGACAAGAGCAGTTTATGTTACTAAACACCAGCACTCACAACTGTGAGTCAGGCTCCCCACAAATATGATGTTGGCTTATGAAGAGTTTTTTTTTATTTTAAAGTGATTTTTGTTCATTGCTTTGTCACTTGGAGACCATTAGATTATTTTGGCAATATTCTTGAAGTTGTCTCTACAATTAGGAGAGCTCAAAACACTTTTAAATTTAAGGAATTAATTGTGGTGTAATTATGAAGAGCTTTAGGAATAACACCAAATATAGCAATATGTGTGAATCCTGAGGACTGGCAAATAGGAGATTGGTGTTGGAACAAGAGAGGAATGTAGGCTTTGGTTCAAAGAGTTATTTTAAAGGAAGATTACTGAAAATAAAGTGTGATGAAAACCAATGATTCTAATGAAGGACACAACCCATCCATTGTAGTCCAGACGTGCTTTCGTGTTAACCATCACAAAGCTGTGGGGTGCAGCACTGGTGACAGCAAACCCAGGCAAGTAAGAGAGCAGATACAACTTCAATCTCTTCATTAAAAAATGTTTCATGGTTGCACACAGCCACAAAAAATACATTTTCATGCTTATAGCTTTCAAGCATTTTTGAAAGTCACACAATTGTTTTGCTGATTTAAGTTCTAAATTGATGGAAATACAATGGGAAAGAGGGAAGGGGCAACCTGGCAGGAGAGGAGCCAGGCTTTTTAAGGAAACATTGAAATATTGCATTGATTGCTGTGAAAATTCATTTCCATTCCACCTCATTTCTTCATTAAGTGTGTTAAAGCAGCTCTTTCCTGGGTTAGCTTCTGCAGCACTCTCATTCTGACTTCAGGGGCACTGGTTTTAAGGACATGGGACAATTTGCATGAAGTTATGCTCCTTCAGATTGGTGCTGATGGAAAAAACATTTTGGGCTACTCAGTTGCATCAGCCTTGCATGAATGTAGTGATCTCACACATCATTTAGTAAGAACTGCAACAGGTAAAGTGTTTTTTATCTTGCAAATAAGTGACCTGAAATACTGAGTTCTGGGTCATGATTCAGGAGTTGTAAGCACTTCCTTTATGAGGTGGATTTTGAATGAGCTTGATTTCCATTTGGAGATCCAAGAAATACAATAAACTCTGATGCTCAGAAGTGACTTGCACCAAGTCCTGTGCAGGAACCAAAACAACCCTCAAAAACTCTTCCTGAGACAAAGCCTTGTTGACTTTGGTTTTAAAAATGTTTTCTTGAAGGAATAGAGTTAGATTTGGAGTTTAAATGTCTAAAGTTTTGCAGCAAATAGTGGTAATCCAGAAAGCATTACTTAAAAAAGTCATTCTCTGCTGTTAGGTGTCTGTCTGGTTTATGGATAGGTCTTGGTCTATAAAAACCCTTTAAAATGAAATAGGGTCTGACTTTTGGCACATTGATCTTACCAGACACTTTTGGTTTAATGTAGATATGACACTACCTGGAAAGATCATAATAAAAATAGATTGCGGTTTATTGTCATTTCCTAAAAGACATTTGTATTTGAACAAAACAGACTAAGCAATTAAGGTGAGATGTACCTTCTCTGGTTTGCTGCCATGGCATGTTTTAGTCCCTGTTGTGGTGTCTGTTGCATTCAGGCATTTCCTAATTTCTCAGGCATCTCTGCACAGCGCTGAGCAATTGCTGTCTCATGATGGGGGAACTAAAAATCAAGGATCAAATTGGAAGATCAGAAATACTGTGTCATGTAACTAATTCCTGGGGAAATTGAGGAAACTAAGTCTTGCAGCCCCTACAGCAGGCTTACTCCTCCTCACCACCTTTTTTCATCCTGAAGCTGTTTGAGCAGTAAATGCACAAGTATTTCCTGCTATTTCCTTGCTTGGCAAAGCCAAAAAATCCCCCAGATAGCAAATGGCAGTGTGTTGGTGGCCAGAATTAAAATCTGACATGACAGTCATGTAGGAATGTGATCACTTAAAGAAAAGGAGGCACTGCTGCCTATGATAGCTTTGAGACTGGGAACGTGGATGCAAATCTCTACTCTGCCATAGTTGTTTGTTTTGGGGTTTTTGTTTTTTTCATTAGTGAAAACCAAAACCTGTGTTGTTTTGCAGTTCTGGTAAATAATTTGTTAAATTGCCATCCCCGTGAGAGGTTTATGAGGATTCAGGTTTTAATAACTGCAAATCCTGCTCAGAAGAAGTCCTTGCCCAAACTTGAAGGTGTGGCTAGGGCCTTGCAGAAGCACTCCCAGAGGAGCTGGTCTCTTACATTACACAGTGACAGAGCCACCTGGGAAATGGAGGGGTCTATTCAGTGTGGGGGCACAGTTTATCCTGTGCTGTCTCCTCTGGGCTTTTCCTCTCTGGAGCCCCTGGCAGCCCCTACAAGGGTTCTGTTCCTGCCCGCCAAGGAGGGGAGGGTGCTTGCCCACCTCTGTGCTCTCCTGTCCCTCTTCCCTCTGTATGGCACATGCAGCATTTTCACAGCAGGTGGAAAGGTTTAAAAAGTTACTGAGCCAGTGAGCAGCATCTGAGAAGGTGCTTAACAAAAGTGTGTTTTCTTTGATTGTCTTGTGTTCTTTAATAAATTTCATTAATTAATGAAACCGACTCCTCTGTGCGGTACACTGGAAGAATTGCTATTCTACCTTGCTGTATAATCATTATCACCACTAATGAGTGTGTTATTCTGTTACCAATATTAATCTAACAAAAGAAACAAATACCTGGCCTGTGCTGTGGTGCAGGAGTCAGTAGGTTAAATGCTCACTCTGTGAATGGTGATAAACAATCCAGCCACCACGGCCAGAGCAGGGCTGGGGGGCTGCTTTCAGAGACCCTTGACATGTGTGGGTGTACAATGGCCAATCAGTCCTTGCTGCTTGTGTGATGCTGCTTTTGTGAATGGTCCTTCTTCCCTGGCTTTTGGAATCAGCACCTCCCTGAGGATAAAATGCAGAGCAAATCAGTTAGGCACAGTGGAAGATGGGGCATTTTTATACTTTGCCTTTTCATTTAGATTTGATTCCTTAGAAAAGCTGCTTAAATGGTGTTACAACTGCTTTGATACGGACTCTTAATTATGAAAAGGTAGCACCAGTAAATAGTGTTAGGTGAAAAGAGCGCGGAGGGGAGAGGCAACGGCAGCCTTGGCTATCAATGTGTCAGAAGGATGAGTCCAGAAAGACACACTCAGTGTTACAAATTTCTTGTGAAGCCCATGGCAAAGCTATTTTAGCAGCTCTCCAGAAAGGGATGCATGTCAGTCTTATTGGAGTTCCTTGAGGGAATAGATTTAGCACACAGAGGGGAGGAGAGGCTGAAGTGAGGCATCTGTCATTTTCTTCCACTGTTTACGATCCCTTAAAACAAAGATGAAAATTAAAGGAATGTGTTTCTCTCATATCAAGAGATCTTATGTTCTTCTTTAACTGGCCTCACGCAGAAGATGTTGGCTGGCTTAGCTGGTTGTAATTTTTGTGGCGTGCAGCTCTCGTTGGCTTCCCCTGTACCAAACACACACGAGCTGCTCCTCTGCTGTGGGTGGTACGGAGCAAACAGCTGTGCATGTGTTGCACTGAATTTAATGTGCATCATGGTAACAGAGCAATCAGCCCGACAGGAGACTTCTCCTGAGATGCTGTTGGCTTTGGATTTATATTCTTTATTAGCTATGGGAGTGTTTTCATTACTGTGGCTATTGGTTAGACCCCCTCTAAACTCCAGCAGAACCAAGAGACGCCGAGTTGCAACACTTGCAATGTGCAGTGTGCACACACAACCTGGATCAACCTAATTTCAGCACAGCAAACACAAAACAAAAGCTGTATATGACTTCTTAGCCTTTGTGCACATCTGCATTATTATAAATGCTAATATAATTCTGCAATGATAAATAATTAAACAATTATGGTCATGAATCAATAAGTTTAGCACATTTTTTTCATCAGCAAATTGTACTGTATAAACAAGAAATATAAATTACCAAGTCTAATTTTCAGTGAAAATTGTAAGCATTTTATATCTAATAATTAAAAAAAGTATTAGAATTCAATGTAAGATGCTTAGAACTTTAAAATTTTCTGGTTTTAACCAAACACCATTAAATTGTCATGTTTTATGTTTCTGAATCTGATTAACATTTTGAGATCTGACTTTTGCAATCATTCTCTTTGTTTTCCTCTGCTAAAACCCCCTCGCTCAACCTCTGGTTTCTCCTAAACACAGTTTATCTGCTTGAATCCAGCTTTGGTTGACCTCATTATGTTGCCTTTAAGAAAATACAACGTTTAAAGAAAAAACATTCAAGTACCTTTCTTCTAAGATTTTGAAAGATCTAGCTATTTTTATCATGCACTAAGCACTTTGCTGCATAAGGTGCAATATGGAGGCAGGGAGAAGAGGAAGCTTTTACAACTCTATTTGCATTCAATCAGGGTTGCAGGGTTACCTGTAATCTTTCCCACTCTCAGATCCTTGGCACTTGTAAAAAATCCACCACCCCAAACACTTGCACCTAGCTATATAATTTAAAAATAATCTTGGGTGAAAAATAGTGTATTTTCAGGAAAAAAAGTTGGGTTTGATATTTTTTTTTTTAAGTTGTGTAAGTTTTCTTGCTGAAGATCTTGTGTGGACTAAGGATTTGCCATGAGGGGAGTTATGTAGAATTGCTTTTCCTGCTTGCTGCTCCATGGTTGTGCTTTTTCCCAGGGAAATGCTTGATCTGCTTCTACTCTGTCTTGCACTATAGACAAAAACCCTGTTTAGACTTGGCCAAGGCATGTTAGACCAGAAAACTGGAAAAACCAGGAATTTCAGGGTGGTGCTTGGCATTGCGGCACCAGGTCTGAGGGGCACACGTTGGCACCAGGTGCCCATCCCTGTGGTGCCAAGGGATCCCTGGGACCCAGGGCTCTGCAGGGTGGGCACCAAACAAGGGCTCATCCTCCTGGGATCAGCCTAAGGCAGAGCTGCTGGGTTGGAGACATTGGAGTTTTGCTGCATCACTGTGCTGGAAAAGCTTCTCCTCGTGGGAAAAAATCCAGTGAGCCAACCAAGTGGTATTTATCTGTGTCCCATGTGTGTGGTGGTGTGAACGAGGCACAGCAGCCATCCTTCATGGTGGCCCCATCTGCCATTCCCCCACAAACAACCCAAGAGAACCTGCAGAACGAAGGCTGGGATGTGGGAAAGGTGACACTCACCTTCAGGAACCAGGAGAGAGCTGGAGGGGATTTGATGCTGTGACCTGTGGAAGGCAGCTTCACCAGGCCTGGCACAGCGTCCTGGGGTCTGAGATGAGTTTGTCTGGCTTCATGTGCAAGCTTGTAGTGTTGGAGGAGAGACTCCATCCACCAAAGTGTTAAAGTTTATTTTCAGGGGTTTTTTTACTGACTAGAAGCCTCAGGAATCTCTACCAAGCTGGGAGATCAAGGACTCTTCTTCTCAGTTTTACTGCTGGCTGGCAAGCAATTAGTTATTTGTATTACAGAGAAGCCTCACAAAGATAGTATGTTTAGAAATGTAAGCAAGTATTTGCCTTCAGGGGGGAAAAGGAAGAAAAAATATTTTCTTCACCTTCTTGTCTTTATCTCCCTTTTTGTTTACCCTGTCTTCCTCCTTTTGATGAATAAGAGAAAGAAAACTACATATGGAGTCTGAAGATCTATACTTTGAGTTTCTTCCTCATGCTGCTGCATCTGCTCCTCTTCTCCTTGCCTTCCCAGTGTGCTGTGTTTCCTTTTGTGGGTGTAAGTGTCTTTGCCTCTGATGCCAATGTCACTCTTCTTGTGGCAACCAGATTTTGTTTTACTGCGTGGCTCTTAGCAACATGTTTCCTGCATTCTGCTCGCTCTGTGGTGGAGTTCACACTTTGAGAGTCTGGAGATATAGATTGCTCTGCTTTCACATATATGGTTCTGTCAAAACAATTAATGCTGAATCTTGGAACGTGTTCCTTTTCCTCGTGCAGAGTTACTGGCTTTGGGTTTCACCCTGGAGCAAGTCTGCATTGACCATCCCTGACCTCAGTGAATCCCATACACCCCCTATTCACAAAAATGTTTACATCCACTAACTGGATTTTCTTTTAGGTGACTGAAAATGGTACATTAATTTTCAAGTTACAGAACATGTATTTAAAGGTACCAATGTGATAAAAGTCTTAACATTTAAGTGGTGGGGCTGAACTGGAAAATTCTCATTGTCCTCTATGATAAATTAGTAGAACCTGTGGAGAAGTAGTAATGCAATCATACATTTAGCATATTTAATTATTTTAATGTATCTAAATTTAAAACACTCAAATTCTACCTATGAAACTGGATTACAAGATGCACAGCAGATTTTAAAATATTTTAGAGATGTTGTTTTCATGCTTCAAGTCCTTGAAAAGCCAAATACATTCACTTCTGAAACAAAATCTTGGTTTTCACTGTTACAAAAAAAAAAAGAAAGAAAAATGTTTAATAGCACATATGGCATAATTTCATGTGACATCTGTTTTGTAACAAACAATATTTAGCTCACTTATTTGCTGAATGATACAGTACATGCTGCAAACAAAAAGTCCAATGAACAGTTTTACATAGTTTGTAATATATCAATGTTTATCGCAAAAGAATGCAAAACTTAAACATTTAAGCATGTTATTGATTGTAATATGCAAAACATCGATTACTGCATGCTGCCAATGCAAAAATAATTCTACAGCATGCCTTATGGGGTATGAAAATTAGGTGGATTTCTGAAAGAATAACTGTTGTCCTATCACTGGTGACATTTAGGCTTATGCCCCCTCCACCTAATTTGTGTCATCTTCCAGGAGACAGCTGTCAATATATTTAGGATGGTTTAGCTCATAACAGCAGAAATGGTGAGAGCCTATTGGCTTAATTGCATGGAGTGATTGATTCTAATGGAAACAACATTTAGAAACTCAAAATGCACTTTCTGTTGGCAGATCTAATAGAATATCATAATGAATTGGAGCATCAGGCATACAGTGTACTTTCTGCAAGGCCTGGAAAGGACAGTCATGGGGTTTTATGTTGGATTTTAAATTTGATTTTATTGTTTAAATTATTTGTTTAAATAATAAAACCAAGCCATCATACATTGTGGAAAACCAGAGCATCAGAATGATGCTGAAACCACACTCAGATGCAGCAAGTGTCAAAGGAAGAGCTGTGCTCAGGTAAATTGGCTGAAGGCACTGAAATAAACATTGGCAACTGCAGTGCTGTGAAATGGCATGAGATTTCTGGGGCTGTGCTGGTGCCAGGATCCACTTTGGAAGGATGTGCTGGAAGCAAACCCTGCTGTGGGGACTCACAGGGTGCTGTGCACCTGCATGGAGGATTTCAGCCCTCTATCTCACAATCCCCAAAGACTTTCTGGAGCACAAGGGCTCTTGCAGACCACAGCCCCTGCTGGGCTGAAGTGCCCTGAGCCAGGACTGTGGGTGCCTGGGCTTGGAGCAGAGCAGGGTCTCTGCCTCTGGGGTGCTCCTCCATTTTGGGGAGACCCTCTGGTGGTTTGCCTGGATGTATGAGCAGGAAACTTGTCTGGGGGAGCTGCTCTGGTGCTGCAGGACGTGACCCTGCCTGGACAGGACAGCCTGTGCCAGCTGCCTTTTCCTGGGGTGGCAGCAAAAGCTCCAGAGCAGTGGCTCTCCGTTAACTCTCTTGTCTTCCCGCAGTTTTGCACAATGACCTCTTGCCTTTACAGGCTCAAACTGTAAGTGCATCTGTCTCTAGTCCAGGGCTTCTCTTAGACCCTTTCCCTCTTGTGAACACTTTATAAGAATCCTGTTATTTTCCTCTTCCTGTAGTAATTTCTCAGAGACATTTTACTCTTTCCTGAGTATCTGTACGGAAAGTCAGGATTACAAAATCTTCTGCTTCACTGAAAATGCGGTGCTGTTTGGCCAGAAGCTGCTGACATAGTTTTATCTTTTCTTTTTCTGCTCTAAGATCCAGAAAAGTGTAGGTTCTAGGGGGATTGAGATGTGGTTGCAGATTAAATGTTTTTCCCCCCTTTTCCATAATTAGGAAGGTACGAGGAATCGGATGCAAGATTGAACAGTGTAAATCCTTCAAAATTAAAAACATTTCAGAACTGGAATAAATATTAATAAATTGGGTGCATAATGAAATGCTGTAGATATGTAAGGGGAAAAGCAAGTGGGAAAGAAGGGAAGATTTTTATAGACCTTAATTACAGCAGGGTTGTTAGTAACTTTACTGAATTGTAAATGTAAAAGATTCGGATGGCCTGAGTAAAACCACATATTTAAGCCTTCTAAATGAACATTTCTGTTTTTTTGAGTAATTTGTACCATCTGTGTCAAAATTCTGAGCCTAAGAAGAAAAAGCAGTGGAACAAATGTTGGTTCCATAAAACAGTCCTAGTTCATTGTTGAAATTGTCACACATTAACATTGCAGGCCATCTGGGTAGACAAAAGACTCTAACCAGATTGCTAAGATGATTTTATTGGTCTGGTATTAATCAGAATGTGGCATAATATTTAAGCAGAAAAAATGATGAGGTGAAGTGGAGTGCCTTTAACTATCCTAACTGTATGGTAGTTGCACAATAATCGTATTCCACCATAGAGCTCTGTGTTTCTAAGCAGAGATCCTAATTCTGAAATGTAAATAACAATCTATGTGATATTTCCAATTTATAGTTTAAAATAAAATATGAAACTTAAAAAAAGTAATGACTGTTGGCATATTGCAATGTGGAGATTTAAAGGCCACAGCATGGTTGTATTAAATTGCGGTATACCCACAATCATGTTGGAATTAACTTTAATTTCTTTTTGTAACATTGTAAATCAGATTACACTTCATCTCAAAGAATCCAGAATGCGTGATTTACAATTGATTTTCTACATTTTGAATCTCTACACAATGCAGCAGCTTGCCTTCTCCCCGGGATCTAGAGATGGCAGGTATGTATGTGCACGTATGTGTGCTATGTTTGCTCTCAAAAATCTTCATCTGTTTTCTCACCTTTCACAGAAAATTGGAAAAGCCTCACTTTTTATTGTTCTCCATGATCCTGCCCCTCATTCTGGGGTTCCCAAAAAGACAGTGGGTGTTTTTGTGCACATGACCCCTTTGAAACCCTGTCTGCTCTCCCGTGCTGAATGTGACCTCAGCAGTGCCTCTGTGCACACTGAGACACCTCCAAGCACCTGGGAAACCCTGTCCTGGGAACAGTTCACGCTTTCTGTGATGTGCTTGCTGTGAAAGTTGCCCTTCACAGGGCAGCCTTATGGAGTGCAGGCAGGGGTCCCTCCAAAGCTGCCTCATGCTCAGGCCAGGGGTCTGCAAGGTGGGCAGGGGACCTCCACCATCAGGGGCAGGTCTAGATGTGCCCTGTGCCTTGCTGAGGGAGCCTGGGCAGGGGGGATGGTCCCTGCCTGCAGCAGACATGGGTCCCACTCTGGTCCCAGGGCTGGGAGCGCCCAGCTGCCCCTGTGTGCTGCCCTCAGTGCCTGCATGGCCAGAATGCACGGCTCCACTGCCAGCTGGGATTCATACAGAGCCCAGAGAGCTCCCTATTCGTGAAATATTTCTGGTCCTGATTATTATATAGAGTGCATTCTGTGGAAGCAGCTGTAGCACACTCCTGTGCCATTTTTTCCCAAAGTAATAGTACAATAGTATTGGGGTAATTAAACAGGGCATCTGATGCGGTTGAATAGCACAGATGCCAAATTAATTTAGGATATTTTTGCTTTTCAACTTCTGTTTGAAGTTACTAATCTGAGAGCAAGGTGAAATGGGAGGAAAAAAGAAGCTGTGAGAGAGGGATGGAGACTGAAGGAGTGGAGTCAAAAGCAGGATTATATAGCAGGAGAAAAAGGAAGGTGAGGGCAGTCAGACAGGCCAAAACATGAGGTGGAAGGCAACAAATATTTGGACCAAGAAGTCGTAGACCATGGCCAGCATTCAGACAGTGAAAAGTTCCCTGGCTCATGGCAGGGCTGTGAGGCTGAGGAGAGCTGTTCATGGTCTGAGAGGTCTGCCCAGGGCTACGCTTTGTGCCAAACCTCTCTCCTTGGGAAAGATCTGGAACTGAGCAAAACCAGCTGAGCCCTCTAAGCTCTGTGAGCTGAGTTCATTGCCTGGGAAGCAGCAGACCCTTAGGAGAGGTCCTGGTTAATGTCTTAATATTTTCTCTTTGAATTACTCATTGCTCAGGCTCCACAGTGTTTGGGAGATGGGTGGCCCAAAGGCCCATGCAATGTCCTTGTCTCTGGCTGGCCATGATCCTCTGGAAATATCTCTCATGGGCCAATGTTTGCTTTTGACAGACCTGGAGAGTGTTTGTCTGGAGATGAGGTGATCTTAACTCTCATAGAAAAAATATTTCTGAGCATGAATACCTTGGGTAATCATGTTGCTTGATGCTCTGGTGATATGCTGCTTGCCATCAACTTTAAAGGGGATTTTCCAACTTTACCAGCAGGTTTTCTTTTCCCCACTCAGTTCTCATTAATCTTCATTTGAATGCTTATAAATGCTAAATACTGGTGTTAAAAGATGACTGAAATCTTTGCAATTCGATTAAAGGTTTTTCATGGTTTTGCCTATTTAGTAATAAAAAAAAATCAGCCATTGCTGGAGAATCATACAGTATAGTTTAAAGTATGCCTAATTAAACAAAGCATTTGGTATTGTCAGCCTCACAGTGCTGGCCTGGTGCTTGATGACAGACAGCAATGGTGAGAAAATGTCACCACAGCCACACCAGTATTGTGCTATCAGCCACATACCAGTGAAATGTGGATTAAAATGCTATTAACATAGCCAATTAAACATAGGCAGAAACAAACCAGTTAAATCAATGATGCTGCTGTGTCACAGAGCTGGTGCTTTGCTGTGGCTCACTTTGCCTGTCTGAGGACTGCCCAGAACAGCAAACATGCAGCCAAGATGTTTTGGATGTCAGTGGTGATGGTATTTGCCCAGAACAAGGGCTAACCACACCTTCCCAGCATAAACTCAGCAAAGCCATTAAAGTTACTCTTTCCTAAACAAAAAATTGTTAGATTTTTTCTCCTTCTCTGAGAATCCATTTTTTACTGTTGCTATTGACATGCATTCTATGTCTCATGGACTTGGTGTCTCTGTAGATGCTGTGATTGTTCCTTGTGGCTGAGATGTGAGTTTGGACAAGGCTAGCAAAAAGAGTGAGCCATCTGAAAGCAGATTTCATCAGGCACAATTAGATTAGCAGTAAAATAATTAGAGAGATTTGCTCTTTCACAGCTAAATGCAAACTGTTCCCAGGTTTTGCTCATGGCTGCCATGTCCAGCACACCCATTTCATGCTTTCTCATTTTTTTTCATAAATGCTGGCCTTGGTTTTAGGCATTCATGTCTCCATCCTAGAAGTGACAAAGATCCCCATCTTCTGGGCCTTAATTTAAAATGTCTGTTAGTCCACTTTGTGGTATTTCAATGTCATCTCTGTACTAGTCTTCAGTTTTAGATCAATATAAACTTGTATTTTTCTGTTAAATGTAGGAGCTAAACTCCATGTAAGTATTCTTGTCTGGTCTATGAGAGCAGCCCTGGAACAAGAAGGTTGGAAATGCTTTGAATTTTCCAGGTGTTAAATCTAATTTCTCTTCCTGGTCAACTGGCTTAATCCTTTAGCCTTAAAGGATTAAATACTACCTATAGCAGATCTCATCCTGATGTCAAAAGATTTCTCTGGATGGCTGGTATCCTAAAGCCCAAAGGCAGCAAAATAATTCCTCTGCAAAAAGTCAGCAATGCTTTATTGAAACGTCCATTTGAACGAGGAGGTGAAGCATCACTGCTCTATTTATCTCTTAAGACCACCTTCTTAATGGCTCTAGGCTTGACAATAACAAGAGGGCACTGGATGCTTTCAGACTGAGATTTTTTATAAGAACAAAGAAGTGATGAGATTTCCTCTTGATTCCTCATCTGAATCCATTTAAAAATACAGAATGAAAAATAATATCTCTAGTTTATTTTTTCAGTAGTGATTAAAAGAAGTGATTCTTTAAACAACAAAGGGGGAAACATTTATTCTTTTTTTTTTTAACAACAAACTGAAACATATTGAGGGGGTGTCTTCAAAGGACTATTTTTTGTGGTGTATGAAAAACCTATTAGGAAGGTCACTTTGATAGTATGTTGGATTTTGTCCATTTAATGCACTTCAAATGCATCTTGATGGAAAACAATGAGGTAAAAAATCCCAAATCCTTGTTTCCAGGTGGGCAGGTGGTTATTTGTGGCCTGTGCAATGAGAATACCACAATGGTTCTAAACAAACCTGCCCTGTTGTCAGGAGCTCTTTTGCCACTGTGGTGGCCCAGGAGATGCTCTGATGTCATGTGAGCTCCTGTGTTCCAGCCAGTGTAAGGCAGGACGTTCAAACTGCTTCACTCCTTTGGGGATGAGTTCATGGCTGGCTGCTTGGTTGGGACTGTGCTTCTGGCAGTGAGTAAAAAAATAAATAAATAAAGTAATGAAGCATTTGAGTACTAAAGAGAGTCCCAAAGGTTAAGGTCTGTCACCAGCCTCACTGGTAAGGTGCTTTCTATGCTTTGTGGTGCTGCAGATTGGGTGAAGCCCCTCCTCAGATGTCTGTGGTGTGTTAAGAATGTGTTGCAGGTGGACCACAGCCTGGACCTGCATCTCTGCTCTTCCTGATTCTTCATTTGGATGCTGCAGGATCAGGCTCTACCAATTAGAAAGTGAATGAAGAGCCTGATTAGAGCTTTAAATGGGATTCTTGAGACTTTTGTTTGTACCTGAGGCAGTATGTATGCTGAAATTAAACAGCAACCACTTTTGGCATGCTTCCTCTGCTCATATAATCTCTCTAGCAGGCTGTGTTTTTCTTACTGTAAATCTCTCTCTTATATATATGTATTTATTATTTATATTCAGAAACATCACGTGTATGTGCAGTCCTGGGGAGCAATCATGGCCATGTTCAGCCAGTGAAGCCCCACCAAGGCATGAAGGGGCTTGATCTTGCTGCCTGCCCTGCTTCTGCCCAATTTTGGCTACTGCTGCTGTGGCTTGGGGCATTTCTGGTGGCTTACTGAGCTACTGGTGAGTTCTGTGGCCCGTTCTGGGCGTGATCCATGGCCATGGGGAAGTCCTGGTGAGATCCTCTCTCACCTTCTCTTGATGTGCAGCCCCAGTGCTCCTGAGAGCCCACCTGCACTGTCTGGTGGCCCAGCTGCTGCCTTGGGCCATGCTCCTCCTCTCTTTCCAAACAGGACCTCCCCAAATCCTAAAAGGACACCCTTTAAATATCATGGGTGATTTGCATTGTTTCAAGCAACCTTCTTTATAGGTATAATCATGGTGATATGAGGATATTTGTCTTGCAGTAGAGAAGTCAGGAAAAAGAATCAACTGAGGGGAAAGAGGACAAGAGAGAAAAAGTGAGAAGAAAAGTGTTTTGGAGTCTGGCACTGGCTGAGGAGAGAGAAGGCTGCTGGAAACCCAGGCTGTGCACTAGGAGATGCAAGAGGGGAGGGGTTCTGACTGGAAGCAGACCAGAGGTTAGAAATAGCTGCTGAGCACTGTGGTGTGTTTTCCTGGGAGGCTGAAGCCTGCCCATGGAATGTTTCAGCTTGGAGGGAATGCAAACATTTTCCTGGGCTTTGCCTCTGGGCTGTGTGCTTTGGTCTTTGTGGATCATTTTCAGTGTTGGGTGGTGGCATTGCTGCTGCTCTGTTGGGCTGTTGAGACCACTGGGAAATGCAGACCAATTCAGCTTTAAGTGTATTCTTTTTCTTTTTTTTATTCCCCCCTCCTTTATTTCCCCATGGACTGTCTAACACTAAATTCAGCTTTTGCATGTGGTTGTTACTTCATGACAAGGCATGATGAACCACTTAGGAATTTCTGTAAGTTTAAAATTATCTTTACATTGGCCCCTGTTAAGATTTCTGACAATTGCCGTTAATCTTTAGGCTGGGGGAAAAGGCTTCTTCCTCACCATATGGACTAGACCAGATTGATCTGCTGCCTCTTGTCCTTCATGGGACACGAGGCACATGCTGTTGAGTGATGGATCATGTCTGGATGTGTCGTAGCAAGAGCAGGTTGGCATGGACACACAGGTGACAAAGTCCTGTGCCCTTACATTTATTCCACGTGCTTGTGCTGTGTTTTACCCTTTTCCCTCCCCTCCTGAGCCCGGGGTGCATTTCCCTGTCCTGTTTCCATCTCTGTGCTGGGGATCACTGCTTGTGCAATCTGCTCGGTGCAGTCTCCTATTTCCCAACTGCAAATGGGTGCAAATGTGGGCCATTAGAGCTGTGATTGACTCCAGACCAGGCTGTGCTCCCACACCCCCGTGCACTGTTCAGGGCTGGGATTTTTGCTCTTTGGTACTCGCATTTTGCAAGAGCTTCCTGGCAACGCCAGCAGTGCAAAGCCACTTACCTTATTTATTAGAAATAAATTAACATATCTTCGTGACCAAAGAGGGAGAACTCCAAGCTTTGTTTTTTCATGGATACAGCCATATTTGAACGTGTGGAAATATTTCCAGAATGTGGTCTGCTCCCTGATCATTTCCTTCAAGCATGCAGAGCTGTGTTGCTAACAACATGCGATCAAGGGGCTCGTACCAAGGTAGCTGTTCTTGTCAGTGGCAACTTTTCTCTTATTTAAATCCACAGCTCTTGAAATGATCACACAACCCTGTTCACCTCCTGACCCAATGGCCTCTTAGAGAACAGGGTGTTGTGTTCCCCAACAGAGAACATTAATGGTTGCTTAAGTGGGATCAAAATATGTGACGAATTTTATGTGCAGCTTGTAAATTTAAAAAAAAAAATATATAATTTTTCCTTTCCAGAATTGTGGTGTCTAGCATTGAAAATCAATTCAGATATTTATGTCCTGTAGCAGTTGATTTCTAAGCAATTAGAGGAAAACACAAGTATTTGCAAGTTTTGTGTTTTTTTCAGTTGTGTTTGCTTCTTGGATAATTTTATCCATGAAGGCTCCTTTACCACTCTGTCTTGTCGACTCAGCTGAGTTAAAATTAAAGCATAAAATGAAATGTTTATTTAATCATGACGATGTTCTTAAAAACTTGAGAGTTTTCTTGTGCCACTAAAAAAGTGCCTTCAAAACTTCCTGAACTTCTTAAAATGCATCCTCAACACTGATAATTAATGAAGATATACTAAGTAATAAAGCAGCATTTTGTCTGTATTTGAATAATTAGAAATTTAAACTAAATTCTCCTAGTGTGTCGAATATGCTTAACTTTATGATAAAAAACCCCCAAAACCAAACCAAACTGATAAAATGATCAGATCTTTTGCAGAAGAGCATTTCTACCTGATTTAAATTCTGGGAACTCAACAGTTTTAACTAGAATATATATTTTTTTGAGATTAATAAAATCTATTCAGTGTTCAATTGAAGACCTTTATACAGAAAGTATAAAAGAATGTTGGTGAGAAGGAAAATTGAATCCAACAGTGGGATTCATAGGGCTTGGTTAATTACTCAAATAGTAATTAATTCAAGACCTCTGCCCAGGTTTCATTCTCGTCCTTGACTCTGCAGACTGGCATCCCTTCACTTTAGCAAAGCAAGGACTGAGCAATGCCAATGATTGCAGGCTGTTCCCTGGTACAAGAAACTTTGTCAGATAAGAATGTACTTGACTCTGGATTCTGAACCAGGCTCTTAATATATACAATTCTTCATAGCATATGTGAGGACCACTGACCATGGCAAAGCAAATGAAGTGTTAATTATCCAGAAAGAGCTTAGTTCTGCCCAGTGATGGATAATGCTGCCCAGATTCAGAAATGGACTTATTTATGTGATTAAAGTTAAGCACATGCTTAATCTCATTGATCTCCAACATCAATAACAGTTTATCAATTCAGAGCTGCAATTGGTGTTGCAAACACAAAGGAAAGATGAATGGGGTCTTTGCCTTGACTTTGCCCACTGAATTTCTTGTGGACTGGGAGGTGGAAATGGTAAAGGGTTATTGCTTGGAAATGGACTTGGGGGACTTTCAAATTCCTCACTATCATTGGTCTCTCCACTTCTCATTTCTCAAGGGTGAAATTTTGGTCACTAACATTTTGAACCAAACAGGTTTGGGTGGAAACTTTTACAAATGAGGCAATGCAAGCCAAGAAATAATCAGACTGGTAGCACCCTCTATGACAGAGAATGTTAAAAAATAGAAAAATTACAAGGGAAAGATCAAAATTCTAAGGTTGAATGTCTGCAAAGAGACAAATAACAATAAATAGCATGCATTTGTAGCCTGTTGTAACTGGGGAAATAAACAGGAATATAATGGTGCCCTCTAGACCTGGTGCTTCTGCTCATGTGCACGTGTCCCTTGCATACTTGGAAATATAAATGCCATGGCGCCAATATCTAATAACATTTGAGTGCAAGTTCATTTGAACTGCTTAGATGAAGGGCATAAAATTGACATACAGCACTGGAAAGCTAATTTTATATTCCTGGGGATACTTTTGAAACCTTGTACTTTTTTTGTTTCTGAAGTATTTCTTCTGCAGAATAGCCTTTGTCTGTCCTTAAAATGCACTGGGGAGGCAAGAAAATATCTTGACTAGGATGCTTACCTTTTGGTTTTCAGTTAAAATTATTCTTTGACTAGGAATTGACTCTTTCCAAATGTTTTTTTGAGTAGTATATGTTAACACAAATGGTCACCTTTGCTTGCTAGAAAAATCTTTAGTAATAAAGTACCAATGCTGGAGCCCACCAAAAGTATTGTCACCTCTAACCATTCTGGCTAATGGGCCAAAATAGCAGGAAAAAAGGTGCTCTTCACATAGTAGCTTTTATCATTGATAAACCTGCAACAGTGTCAGTGAACAGAAATCATCTTTAATGTTTTTGTGGTGTAACCTCAAATGGAAGTGTTGTTAAGTTAGTGTTGAGACTGTTGATAATACAAGAAAGGTACCATTGCCTATCCACCTTTAATATTAATAGAATTAAATAAACCTGCTTTTGTTCCATGCTCTTCAGTTAGAGTAAAAACAAAATTAGAACCACTGTGGTGCCATGATATCTCTTTTCAAACATGGAGGGGTGGGATGGGAAATCCCTAGAAGGAAATTCCTGCATAAAGGTTTCCTTTGGGTGGAAGGAAGGAAAAGAAAGCTGTTTTGTAATTTTGTAATGAGCTTCATCCCAGCCCTCTGTATCTTAAAGCCAATTTCTGGGTTGAGGGGTAATGCTTGGTTTTGATGACGTTGTATTTTACAATGTGCAGTATCAAGGATACATTTCTTGCCTCTAAATCACCAAGATACCACTAATAAACTCATTTAACTATTGGTGCCATATTTTGTGAAGGTAATTTAGGAGGGAAAGTAACACAGCAGGCATTCAGTGTGCCTCAAAGGTGATAGGAATGTCAGATTTATCTGGTGATAAGATACATCTGATCTGTATCCTTGAAAGTACAAACTAAACAAGATTTGTTTGGTTCTGAACTTTTCTCACAAAGGTAGAGGCAAAGTAAAATTACTCTCTTTAACCCAAGACCTTCACAGAGGTATTTAAACTGGGATAGTTTGATGCTAATTTTCAGGATGTATTCTTTTGGTGGTGAAATTATACTTAAATTTAATTTGAATGAGAGCTTAAACAAGGTAAGTAGCATATGAAGCTTGTCAGATTTCTGTTCTTTACCAGGTTAGAAGAAAAAATATGCAGGTACTCAGAGGGAAGTTACAGTGCTTCTGGTTTTTATTCCTCTGCTTGCTTGCTAGTGAATGATAGGCTGAGAAATGCAACATCATCTATTTCTTTTGTGTTCTTGGTTACCATAGAGCATATGCAACATACAGCAAAACACAAACATTTCCTGCTTTGTTTTCTTGGCAGTTTTCTGAATTCAGTATTTTGGAATTAAAATGAAATAGTGTGAATCAATGTAGAGCACACAGAACACCTCGTTTCTTGATCCTCTGATGAGCATTTTTAGAAAAAAACTGCTGAAATATGCATCGTAATCAATCTGATGAACAACCAATGGAGGAGGCTTTTAAATATTTAAGAATCTCTGTGTTGTAGAGAATAGCACAATTTTTTTAAATGAGAACTACAAGTTCCTATAGACCATCAGAGGAGTTCTCCATAGAAGAATTTCATGCCAGAAGGCTTAAAATACCTAATCCAATCTCGCCTAAGCTGGGTGTGATGTGGCCTGTCTGAAGTCCATTGATAATCTTATTTCAGCTCCCAGGAGTCACCACTGCCTCCTTCCTTCCCTCCTCCAGTGGGACTTGCTCCTGGCTGCCCTTGCAGCCCCCATGCATCTGCCTCCATTTCCTCTCTTATTCTGGTGGGAAACATTTCCCGAGTTATAATTTCAGCCCAGCCATGAGTGGCACCTTCCTGCCTGTCCCCAGGAGCAGAATCTGGGCGGCACCCACCCACAGCTCTCCCAGGTCCCCAGAGCTGCTGGGCTTGGCATCACTCTGCTCCTGCCAACTCCCCCGTGCCATTACTGCCAGGGTAATCCAGTTTTTAAACAAAAGGCATAATTAATATTAAAAACACTTTGAGCAAGAGTGTGGCTTTGTAAATAACAATTTTGTCATGACAGGAAGTGGCTTTTGCAAGGCAGAGGCTTGAACGAGGTAATGTTTTTGGGTGATGTTACAATGAAGAGATTTTCTGGAAATCTGTGATTTACCTGTTACTAATACTGTGCTATTGAACAAGCAGGAAGCAGCATGTGAGAACAATAATAGTAATCTTAGTTAGAATGGTTTTGATGAAAGTACACTTTAATTCACTAATTATGGCAGCTAAAAGACATTTTTACATTCAGTGTTAAAATCACTGTATCTGTATTTTTACCTCACTCTTCCAGCTGCAGAACTCTTTTTCTAACATGTTTTTAGTCATGTTATGCAAATGCCTGTTTAAATTACTAGGAGTATTTGTTTTCTATTTCTGCCCTGTAAAACATAATTTTAATACAAGTTATTTGTGAAATGCACATTGCAAAAGGAAATAAGGTTTCAGATGGCATTTCTATGATAATTTTACTGCAAATGTTGACCATGTTTTTGTATTTGTCTGTAGAAGGTAATGCAGGCTGTACATAAGGCATATTTCAAAGACCTAATATTGTATGTGACTAAATTAGCGAAGTAGCGCTGGCTTCCCTTTGAACAGTTAGTCTGGCACTAATCACAAGGAGTAAAATAGATCACTGCCTTGCATCCATTTTGGGGAGGCAGAGCCCATGGCACACGGCTGCAGAGATCCAGTGGCCCTGCCTGGCTCTCCCTCCCCAATTTGGGGCTCTTGGGGTGTCCCCATCTGAGACCCACAGGGCCAGAGACAGCCTGGGCAGCAGGGAGAGGGCTCAGGGCTGGCTCAGCACCCAGGGTGCAGTGTGTGTAAATAGGGGAGCAAACCCCTGAGTGAGTGAGGCTGTGCTGAACACCTCAAACCTGCCCGGGGTGCTCCACCAGCACCAGCAAACTCAGGAAGCGTGATGGGGTCTGGAGGGGTCAGCCCCCCAAAAGGTGCATGGTGAATCCCCAAATCCTCTCATTGCTACTTGCAAAACTGCAATTAAAATCACGCTTCCCACTCTAGATTGATCTGCTTAATAAAATAAGGTTAGTTGCATTTAAAAAATGTATGGGCGAGTTTGCTGCATGTGGGGAGAATAACGGATATTGCTGGCACGAGATTGCTCTCAATAAAACATCTTCGTTTCAGTGGCACACCGTGTTTTTGTTTGGCTTGATCCTCAGCCTCTGAATCCAAATGGAAATTTTTGGAAACAAAAAGAGGTTTCTGGAGGTGGAATCCTGTTGTTTGTGTCTCTGTCGCACTTTTCAATCAAATGATTTGTACCAGACTGAAGTTTGACAAGCCTGCTGTAGTGTCACGAAGAAAAAGCTTCCTCATGAAATCAAAAACATATAGCAGATGCATGTTTTATTGAACATTACTAAAAATAGCGCTTTAAAACCTTACTCTGTCTGTAATGCGCTTTAAGTATCTTTTGAACACTGCCTTCATTACTAAGTCTCTGAGCTTCCGAAATAATTTTCTGATTCTTTCTCTTCCACAGACCTTATTTTGCAAAGCAGCTGATGTGTGTTTGCTGCTTTGCATGCGTGTATGGTGAGTGAGCTGTCAGCCAGCTGATGACTCTTCATCGTGTTGGACAAGGTCCTGTGCCCATATCTGTAAGCAAATCCAGACCCAATATCATGGATCTATTTTGAGATTCTTTCAGGATCTCTGTAGGAACGAAGATGAAATATTCTCCCTGTTGGTGACTCAATGGTCACAGTCAGGATGAGGGGAGGAGAATTGTCACCCTGCCTGTTGTCATCTCCATGCTGACAAATGTGCTGCAGTCTGCACACCTCTTTGGACTTCTTGTCTTTACCCGCTACAAAAGCAGGGGAAAGCAAGATGCCAGAAAACTGCTGGGTTTATAAAAGCAGGGCAGCCAAGAGATGCTAAGAAAGTAGGACTGGGAAGTGATATAAACCTGCTAGTAGAAATATTGAGTCAAGATTTTATTTGGTAAAATAGACAATTGAATAAATACTTTTTACAATCAAATATGTTATTGGTCTTGCATGACATTATAAACAGCAGTTGCTGAAACATGACACACAAAGCTACAGTTTTATGACACTGTGGTTTGAAATAGAGCTGAAAATAGCAGGTCTTTGGCTTTAAAAGATTCAGCTCAAATTTTGTATTTCTTCCCTTTCCGAGCTGTTGCTGAAAAAGAAACCAAGCACAAAAACTTTTCTTTTTCTTAACTCAGGTTTAGTACCACCAGTTACATAAGCCTCATTCCTCTTGTTGAATTCTCCATCAGGCTGTTGGGTGTGAGCTTTTGGCACCATTTCTAGTATTTCGGCTTTTTAATATCACAGTTTGTTTTACCTTTTTCACTTCAAGCCTTGCCTTGCAATATGAATAAACACTGGTGTTTTTAAATCACAGAATAGGTAAGGCTACCAGGGACCACTGGGGGTCTTCTAGTCCAACCTCCTTGCCCAAGCAGGGTCCCCTAGACCACGTTAGTCAGGGCTGCGTGCAGATGGTTTTGAGGGAGGAAGACCCCAGGAAAGGAGACTCCATGCAGCTGCCTACCTCTACATAGAAATGTAAAGGGGTTCTATGGAATTCTGCTTTTCCTTTCCTTGCAGACTACCAAAATAAACCCCTCTATTTGAGAAAAGAAAAAGGGCTAAATGGAAAACAGTTATCTTGTAGAAAGTTGTCTAAACCAAAGCTCCTGCAGCTTTGTGAGCATGGGCAGGGTGAGAGCAGTTCTGACTGGCAGAGTTTGCAGCTGTTCCGCCTGGGAGGGCTTTTGGGAGTGCTGCTTCTGCTCCCATTGCAATTTGGGATGAGTCTTTTGACTCTGATAATTAATTTATAACCATCTGATATATTGCCTACTGGCTTCCATAGTTTCACAACAAAGTGTCCTTGGACAATGTGAAGGTACTTGTCCTCGTTCACGGCTTTATATGCGCTGTATCCAAAAATTTAATTGTTGTATTACTATGCAAATGAAAAAAGAAAACCACCCCCACATATCTAGCAAGACATATTAGCTGGAAAATGTTTTATTTTGGAGATAAGGGGCTGGAAATAAATGACATATATATTTTAAATAAGCTTTTAAAAAAACCTGAGTGTTTATTTGAAGTGATTTTTGAGCATCCTTGTAAGTAATTTTGATTAGAATTGTGTAAGCATAGGGGGTCTGCTCTAGAAGTTCATGAAACTCGTGTGCCACTGCCTCTGTGCTGCAGGACAGGGGAAAATGTAACTAAATTTGGATTTTTCATGTTTTTCAGCATCTTGCAGGCTGGTCTGGTTGAATGGAGCCCGGAGTCCTACTTTGCTAAGAATGGATGATATATTAAGACAAGAGTGTATTACACAGTAAGACATTAACAATGAGCCTGAAAAGGTATTGTGAATGTAAAATCACACTGACTAAAATATACTGAGGTTAAAATAGAGGGTAACTTTACAAATCACTATTAATTTCTTTGGCTTTCATTGCAATAACATTGATTTAATTCATTAGATTTCTTTCTAAATCTATATTTCAGTTTTAGAGTTGTCAGTTTCTGTTAATGACAATTTTGCCCATCTGTTCTAAGACGAAAATGAGGCTTCATGCAGGAGACATGATAGATCTCTAATAGTTGAAGAAGTAAGAATCTTAAAGGTATTTCATTTGGATTAGAGCCACTCTGATGTGATTCACCCTTGAAATGAAGCTGAGTACTAAAACTTTTAACTGTATAATCAAAAAACAAAAGTGTCATATCTTGTCATTTGGGCCCCTGTCTATTTCATAATTTACAGAAAAAATTTCAAAACATTCCCACTCATTCTCTCTCTAATGACAGAGCCATAATTTTGGGTGTCAGCATATCAGAATTCCACTGGATGTGATTAGAATAAGAATTAGTTTCTTTAATTTGGCCATTCAAACAGTAGTATGACTACAGCAAGTCATTTTGCTAAGCCAGCCTTTGCCGCCAAGCTGGGTTACAACTTCTGCTTCAATCCAGGTTTAAAACTCCGGTTCCTTGCCCAGGTCAATCTTCTGAAGGGGTAATTTTTCAAAGCTGTGTGTGAGTCTTAAGCACACAAATCCATTTAGGAAATAACAAGATTATGTTCTGTGCACTGCTTTAAAAATTTACCCCTAATATCCTAGAGAGAGGAGCACAGTTGTTGCACATACTGCGTGCGAGGTGCAATTTAAATTGTTTTTAGTAAGCAAGTCTCTGCATTTATGCAATGCAATGTTATTCTGGGGGAAAAAATGCTCAGCTAATTATTCAGTCTAGAAAAATAAACACATCCATTAAAGGCTTGACTACATATTAATGGATGACCTTTCTAACCATGGTGTTTTATTTGCAAATCTTCTAAAAAATTCTTTATGCATTAAGCATATATGGAATTGGATTTTATTCTTATCACTGAAAGTTACCAAATGTACACTGACTCAAACTCAGCACATTTAGTATTGCTTTGTAACAAAGAAAATGGGTTCCTGTAATGTACATCATTGCTGCTTTCTCTCTTAAACTTCACTTGATATTCAGAGTATAGCCTGGAAAATAAGACTAAAGAAGTTCCTACAGGACCAGATTTCTAATTTCTAAATACAAACTACTGAAAAATTTAGCTTTTCAATTGTAATACTTCTAACAAATTAAAAATCAACAAAAATATTATGCTTCTATGTTACCTGTTCAAGTGTATAGAATGCACAAAAACTTTAATCAAATACTCAGGTTTGCTCAGTTTTAAATTGTGTTAGTTTAATAGTTTCTATTCTGCTGTTTATATTAATGACATATTCCCATCTAAATATATTGCAGCGCTGAAAAGCCATCAAAACATTTCTAAGGTTGAATGAGTGCAGTTGCATTCATGATTTTTTAATAAAATGATCTCTTTCTATTGAACTGCTTCTTTTTTTAACAGAGATTGAGATTGTATAATATATATATACATAGTTATAGGAGCATTATAAATACAAACTGCAGCTTCATTTACTGTCTGAATATTTGCTTTCAGTTCATAGCTACACAGTGGGCTGAGAAATGTGAGTTACTCTACATAAAATATGAGAGCAAAAGAAAGAAGGATAAAAAAATGAGAGATGGAATTGATTATTTTTTTGCATATTGATTAAAAGTCTTATTATTTGAAGAAGCAACCGATAATTTGCTAATAGTGATTTTTCCAAAGACTGATGTTTCTAAAAATGATGTTCATCTATTCTCCTTTTCCTCTTTCACAGTCCAGTTTGTATTCTCTACTTTTTAATTCTTGCCTCTTTTGCAGGCATTTGATATTTGTAGTATACATAAAAAAGCAGTTTGATATTGGCTAAATTTGGGCATAGTCGTGTTATGAATACGAACATCTGCAATGGAATTAAAAGCGGCATTCACCAAAATCCAAGTGCGAACTATCCCAGTTAAGCATACGATTCTGAATGCATAATTTAGTTGCCATATTTTGTTTCTTTCTTCTGTGTAAAATGTTTATGAAGTTCTCAGATTTATTAGATATTTAGAATTTTCCTTTAATTTTTTGCTGCATTTTTCTCTCTGTGCTTTCTGTGCCTGTTAATCTGCCTGTGGACTGGTCCCATGTCATTTTATTTTGTTTCTATTCATGTTGGATGACTAGCCAGACTATCAGAGATTTTTAAAATTCAAACCAGCTGAAATTCAGGAACTTGTTTGTGTTTAAAATTAATTTTTTCTGCTACAAAGTTGAGCTAGTCAAATACTGGGGCAAAGAAATAGTCCTAAATAGTATCCATCTTTAAAGCCTAATGTCCGTGAATCTTGACACTCCCTCTTGCCCCTGCCTCCTGCCCCCCAAAATGTTCTCTTTCTTACTCTTTAAAAAAAAATAAATTATCTTGATTGCTGTGGGAAGATTTGAAAATTCTCTGGTTAAGTCTCTGATTGCATCTATCTCAGCTGGGATTTGTTCAGGGAAAGCAAACATGAGAAAACAGATCAGATGAGATTCCTCTCCTGAATTGGTGACAGTCCAAAATTTGTGCATAACCCAGCTAGACAATAAACCAGCTCTGATGTTCTGATGGTGGCTGAGCTGGGGACCAAAAGGTGAATTCTTACCATGCACATGAAGTGATCCATTCCTACTCCAGTGTAGTAGAACTCCCCCTTTTTCCCAGCCACAGCAACCCAGTGCTGCTGTTTCAAGCAGAGGATGCATTTTCTGTCTCTCAGACACCTGGCCCAGCAAAGCACACGTGTTGTCTGGCTGCTGGTGGCTGGAGGGAAGCATCCGGTGAGAAAAGATGCTACCAAAGCTCCTGCTCAGTGTGATGTCAGTCATTTGGTTGATGATGAATTAATTTTAAAAATAAGCTACAGAAAAAAAAAAAAAAGTCATTCAGTCTGGGAATCAGAAAGAATTTGGTGTTTACTCAGACTGAGAACCTGAGTATGAATATAAATTTTTAAATGAGCCAGTATATTGCATGACTAGTTCATCAACTTAAAAGTGGTATCACTGGGCTGCCTCAGTTTTACATTTGAAACTGTTGTACTCGCTGAAAAGCTGTTCTCAAAAACTAGTTAATTTAAGGTAACCATGCATACAATTTAAATATAAAATAAAGTTTAGATGTGGTTTCATAGAAAATGTGATCTGTTTAGAAATATGCCCAGTTGAGAAGGTTGAACCATGGTGGGAATTTCATTATTTCATCACAGCCTCGTGGCTTTGCCCTGTTGCAGGTCAAGGGTGTATCCAGGTTGTCAAACTTGTGGCACCTGACACTTCCCTCCCAGAGCAGAAGCACCACCTAAAGGCAGGGGCTCTTCCTCCATCACCAATTGACACAGGTTGCACTCAGGTGCTCTGGCTGCCCTTCTGCCAGGTGAGCTTCCTCTCACTTTCAAACACGGGGTTAAAAATGGGGTTTATCAGGTGGATAAAATGAAAATCAGCGGCAGAATTCCCATAGATCACTGGCTGCTGTTTCACTCACAATATTTAATTAAGAACATCATATCTAGAATGTAAGAAAAGCTGAGAAAGAGTTGCTAGTACTCATCATTTATAAAATGTAGGAATGCCTTCAAAGGTCTTGCCACAAGTCTGTACAGAGGTGTCAACGGGAAGGCTTTATGCCATAGTGTGGATTGAATATGGTAATATGATCTGTGCTCCTAATAGTGCTGGTAAACAGACTGTTCTAATCAGATTCAAATGCTAATATATATAAAATCTTTACCCATTTAAAAATAATAAAATATTTTGCTTCAATTAATCCTGATTGTGCTAGTAGAACATACAATCAACAATGTTATGCAAATAGTTATTTTTGCAGCTGAAATCAATAACTTATTTTCTTTGTAATACAAAAAAATAGAAAAAGGAGGATATTATTAATTGCTTATAAAACTACATCTTTGTGAGGGAAGCCTGCAGGTATTAATCTCATTATCAAGACTTTCCTTCAAAGTCTGTATGACCATTATTGTTCATAATTCGACCACTCAAGAAATCTTGCCATAGACTCCTATTTTGAAAGTATTTATTGGAAGTTGAATGAAATTAGTTCTTTATGAGCTAAGTAATTGTAAAGTTACATTATCCTGTGGAAAGAGATAACTGATAAAATCTGAGAATTTCAATTTTAAAACGGCTGTGCCTTGCTACACTGAAGCTATGATAACCCTCATTTTTATAAATCTATACCTTACTGGCTGCACATACATAGTCATGAAGTATCAGTTACACTCCTGATAAAATACTTTAAATATTGATTATAAAATACCTTGTGTTAACAATAAGTATATTGCTATTTCATGCATATGGTATTGTTTGTTTCATTTGAATTACTGTATCTCTAATTCCTTCCCCATTTTTGTCCTATTCTCTTAACAGCCATTGTTCATCATGGTCTGACCCACAAACAAGAGAGGCTTTGCCAATTCAGCTTTAATGGCACTCCCAACTCAGCAAAATTCTTGGCTCCTGAGGAGGAAGGAGGGCTCTTTGGTAAGACTTGGTGCATCCAGCCCAAAGGTCTTGCAGAAAATTTTCAGTCTTCTCAATTTCTGACAAGAAATGGGTAACAGCACTGAATATAGAGACAGCCCAAGCTAGGAATACAAGCAACAAGTGCTGCTCACTAATTGCTCTGCACAGGTCTGGGGGTCATACCCTGCCCCTAGAGGGTTTGTGTGTGGTGAGGAGTTGTTTTGGCCACAGATCCTCACAGTCTTCAGGTGGCTGTGGAATGTTCTGTGTCCCTGGTCATGTGGCCTTGTCCTGGGTGTGTGCCCTCCACACCCATGGGGGGCATCTCTATGGTGTCCCCACCATCCCGTGAGGAATTTCCATTCTCCTGCACTCCTGCTTCCCTTCCATCTTCAGCAGTTCCTGAGGAGGCTGCAGTGTCCTAGCAAAGGGCTTGGCTCACTCTGGGGTGGGCATTGAGCTTCTTTGCCCTTGGTCTTGGTTCTGGATGCACAGAGCTGATCCTGTGCCCATGCAGCTGCCTTTGAAGTCACGCCTCAGGCTGTCAAAGCAGGCTTGAATTTCATCTCCAAGATGAGGAGGTGGTTTCTGCTTTACTCCCAACCAAATTGTGAGATGGCTCTTTCACAATTTTCTTACGTGTTCTTTTCAGCAGGGGGAAATTGACAAATCTGGAGTGTAATCGTCACAGCTTCCATGCATAGCAGGGGTATCCAATTGCCAGGGTGAATTCTGTGGTGAAGACCACTGGTTTAAACAGGGAAAAAAGCCCAACCGCTGAGTCCTCAGGAATCCAGCACCATGCAAAGCAATTATCTATGTTCTGGAAGCACGTATTTTTAAAACATTCCATCTACTTCCATAGGTTTGCCATATAGCAGAGCAGACTGTCCAGAATGGTATAAGACATCCAGCAGATAAGAATAAGCCTTTCTATTAAAATGTGTTTGTTTTCCTGCATATATATAGGCAGTGGTGGAATCAGCATCTCTGGAAGTGTTCAAAAAAGTGAGTACACATGGCATTTCCTGATATGGTATGAGCTTGAAGGTTGCACTTGATGATCTTGGAAGTCTTTTACAACTTTAATGATTCCATGACTCTATCTGAGCAGAACAACTGGGCCTGGTTTGGTTTTCATATGAAAGCACACTATCCTAAAGTCCTCACCTAGCCCTCTTGTTATACATGGGGGATGGCTCATGTAATTTTTTGAGGATGCAGATATTAAAGTGCATTACCATGGCAGGCTGGTGTCATGGGCTCCAGCGACAGCCAGAGCAAGATGGCCTTGCCAGGTCACACCTGGCCACCTTTTCCATGGGACTGGTAAAAAACCTCCTGGCTTCCCTGTCAGTTCCAAAAATAAAAGAAATCCAGAACCCTCCTCAGTTTATAGTCTTTTCCCAATTAGCTGTTCTGGGGTGTGGTTAACACAAACTAATCATACTCTGGAGTGCTAAAATGTACATGGTGCAGCGCAGTGCCTCCCGTCTCCTGGGGTGTGATTATTTAATGATAATGATGCCCCCTGCAGAGGCACCTTATTGCTCTTTTGCAAAAACAATCTTTATTGAGGGGAATTAATTGCATTGTTGTTGATAGCAAGAAATAAGTTAATATTTTGAAATGATCTTTCTGGTTTGCACAGCTTAAAGGGATGTTAGCACAATTATGTCAAATAAATGACCTGCTTTGAAAGTTTCTCCATATATTAGATCTGGATTCCAAAGCCATTCTGAATGTATGTTTTCTCTGAAGATTTGGTTTCACTGGGAGTCTTGAAATGTGCTGAGAAGAGTTAATCTTTCTGTTCCATGGATACCTTGTATGGCTGCCTAAAAATTGATCTCTTCAGGGTCACTGACTGTTTTCTACTTAGAGGCAAATTTGCAGTTACACTGGATTCCCACAGCATATTTACTCTATGCAAAGTGTCTGAGAGCAACTTTTATGGTAGGGTTTTTAATTAGTGAGATGTATAAAAGCAGCGAAGTTAATAAGGATGAAATTTGCTGGTGTGCTGACTTCTATGGAAGGCAATTGCCTCAGAGTCATGGTCATAGCCTAGTCCTAAATATCCATCCATATTATTGCACTGACGCTACATAGATCCTAGAAGGCACAGCTCACAGCTCCCTACTGGAAAAGATACAAGCAGCCACATATACTTTACCTACTCCTATCTGCCCAGATTTATCTCCAGAATAATCACTAATTTACTTATCTCAGTGCTAATGTTTGCTACAGTAGTTTGGGTTTTGTTTCTTACTTTATGGGAGTCTTTGCATCATTTTTATCACCTGCTTGCTTTTTTATACTAATGGTTCAGTACATCAGTATTACAGTAATAATATAGGTATATATCCATTGTAAAATGATGATTTACTGCAGCAGGATGGATGTATTTACCATGGATGCAGTGTTGCAACAAATGAAAGGATCAGAATCTGTGCCCCCATATCAGCATGTGTGCAGGCACACCTGAGTGTGTGTGAGGGAAGCAAAGCCCCGTGGTGAGGTCACCTGCAGTGGTGCTTGCTCTGTGTGTGAGGCTGCTGAGGAAGGGGCAGAATCCCTCCCTGGGGCTGGAAAGGGCAAACAGGAGCTCACAGGCTGCATTGCTGCCTCTGCAGCTGGCCCTGGCCAAGCTGGCTCCCTGCTTCTGGTGTCCCCAGCATCACAGGGGTGTTTGAATAATGAGGGGGTTGGCTCTGCTCCTCCTTCTTGCTGAACACACCTCTGCTGCCACCCTGGGTGAGCATCCCATTCCTGCCCCTCTGGGAGGGCGAAGGGTACGCTCTGAAATATGATTTTGTAGGAGTGAGCATCATTTTGTTCCTGAGGTCTGTGGGTCATAGAGACTGAAGGACTGTAGTTCCTGTTGGAAGGCAAATCAATCTCTCACTACAGGTGTGGGTGTGTATGTGTGTTACTCTAGTATCTTAGGGACATTTTTGTTTTATTGGTCTCTTTCCAGGTGCAAATGTTCCATCATTTGTGTGCCTGAAGCCCAGAGGGTTACCCTAGAGGAAGGAAACTTGATGTTTCTAGTTACATGAACACAGTACAGCCTCACCTCAATAACTTCTTAGGCTGCATGTGTAATGCTTTCTCATCATTTTGGTACCTGGAAAATGTCCATTTGAAGAAAGGTTTGGCTGATGACTGCTTTCAGACTTTTCAGGTTTTTATTTCCCTTAATTTTGCTCCTATAGAAGTAATTTCCATGTACACAATTCTAGCTTTAGTTAAGTAAGATTGCCTCACTAATATACAAGCAGCCTGCCTTTCATCTAGATAAAGCCAAGATCTTGGATCAGCTTCTATGTTAAATATAAAATATTAGTTCTAGATAAACTAATTTGTGTTGTGTAAAGATTGGTCGCTTCCTCTTCAGAGAATGAATGGATATTCTAATTTTTTTTTCCATCTTTCCAGCTGGAAAAACAGCTGAACATGGAGTTGTTGAATGTAGGTTTCTTATTTTCACAGAAAAGCATGGACAATTACATCATGCATTTTAATTATTTCAACCCCTACAAAAAGAGAAGCATATTTTATCTGTTTTTCATTAACTGATTCAGTAATAATAATCAGTATTTGTAATAGTAATAGTAATTTTAAAAAAATCTTTTTTTCTTAGACCTGTATGTCAAGATCAGTCTGCAGAGTTTTATTTTAGTAGCTTTAAAATGGAATTAAATTATTAATTAAAAAATGGAAAATTACAGGGATGCCAGGAGAGTTGACAGAAAGTCAAGGAAAAGTATATGGCAAAGAGCAATAGAAATCAGCAAAAGCACTACAGGTGATGGAAGAGATGTGATAAATAGCAAAAGGAGCTGGGAGAATAAACATTCCACAGTCTTGAGAAGAGGCAAGGGAAGGCAGGGGGAGACAGCCCCTCCAGCATCCCAGATCTTCAGATTTGGGGAGACAGTGTGGATGTGAGCAGGAAACATGAACATATGGAACAATCCCATATGAGGAACCAGCTGAGTCCTTGGAAAGCAAAGAAAGCAACCTGAGGGAGAAAACTGGCTCTTCACCCACGCAGGTTCTCTTGCTGGCTGGTACCAGGTAAGTCTGTGGGAAGTAAGAATGGAAGAGTCCACCCATGTTCCAACTACACGAGTGTTTGGGATCCATTTCAGCAAAGAATTGCTACTCTGGGCAGTCTCCTGAAAGCTGGTGCTTACAGGAACTAGACAGTTCCTTGGAAAACATCTATGGTGGCCACAATTTATCTCACTGAATGAATATAAAGTTGTCAGTTTTGTTGCTGTGGGTTGCATGACACTTGGGAAGATTGTGGTTTGTTTTTGTCAGGTTTTATTTAGTCTGGGTTTTGTAAACTGTAGAAATTAGTGAGAGAATACCTTTTAGAAAAAAAGAACAAGTATTAAGGAAAAAACTGAATGAACTTTTTAAAGGAATTCTCTTTAGAAGATTGCTTTGTAGGAAAATGTATGCCTTGCCTTTATTGCAAGTCTCTGCATTTTTTCCTGTTGCCTTTATCTCGGATAGCAAGCAGAGCTGATCAGCAATTTCCTCATGAAATAAGAATAATAAATCTACCTCTACCTGATTTATTGGCAGTATTGATGGATACTGGATATGCCTTGAACTCCTCTCTGGTGGTGGTAGTGGACCAGTGCTTGAGGGATCGGGTGCTAAAAACCAAGAAAAACCAAGACCTTGTAAGACAGGAAGGGCTATCCTGGGAAAAAGAGAAATCTCTTAAAAGCTGTGTTGTATACATGTGGGTTTGTTTAATGTGTGGCATATAATGCAGTTAATCTCCTTACAAAGTCATTGCTTAGAGAGCAATATGAAAGGAAATCCTGATAAAAGGCACCAGTGTAAATTTGACATTGCATGTAGCAGTCAGCTTTGTGCGTTGTAATTGGAGGGGACAGAATAGTTGTTTATTCAGAGGGGAGAATGATGCTATAAATTTCAGGTATGAGATTAAAAAATAACTAGACTTCATTTTCAAATCTCCTTTCCCCTTTATTCCTCTTCCCTAGTCCTTGTTCAAGCTCTGCAAAGGGGAATCACTGATCCTGCTCCGTATGAGGGAGTGGGAAGCAAACGCAAAGGGGGGAGGCAGGCGCCTCTGGACTCCAGATGTGATGCTCTGCAAGGCTCGTGTTGCCCTGTCTCCAGCAGAGATTCCTCTGCAGGTCTCATTAACCTTGTGCAATTGGGCAGGAAAAGGCCAAGAGCATGGTCCTTCCAGAGTCCTTCCACCTGCTCCAGGCCTAGAGGAGGGATGAGGCTGCGGGACAGGGCTGGGGACGTGCAGCCAGCCCGGGACTCTGCTGGGATGTGCCGTGAGTATTCGCACCGCGCCTGCCATGGAGGAGCTGCACTCTTGGCTGCTGAGCTGGGCTGCCCTGCAAAATATGGAAAATGCTTTCCAATCAAG
>NC_086206.1:8330000-8402500 GCF_035770615.1 Melospiza melodia melodia | reverse complement strand
AAAGGAAGCAATTATTGCAGCTTTCTAGCCAACAATTACCTTGTGCTTATAAATGATGGTGATGTCCATGATATAACACACATTGCTGAGCACATGAGCACTGTCGTGGGCGGCCGCTGGCTTCCCTGCTGATGCCTGACACTACTTGTAACCCATTTTATTTAGCCTGCAGGACAAAGGTGCTCTATAAAATGAAACTGGCCTCAAAATCATGTAATGTGTTGTCTGTCCCTGCGTCCCCCAGCTTCCTCTGCAATATTCTCCTCTAAGTCAAAGCTGTAGCCAGGTAAATTTCACTGTTTTAATCTGGCATTTGTAAATGGTGCCAGCCAAAAAAGTCATTTACATGGGCAAGTTTGCCAAGATTTACTTAGGAATTTATAAGAAGAACTAGCACAGTACCACAAATGTAGTTTTCTCTCCTTTCAGGTTGCAACCTCTTTTGAAAGATCTCTTGCTGCCTTTCTGTTATCATTTAATTTCCACATGCACAAATAGAGGATTCATTCCCAGTTCTCTTGACTATAACATATCAACCCTCTCACTAACATCCTTAACCTCTGCCCTGAGAAAACTAATCATCTCTCTTGTTAGCTCAGTCCCTTTTAGAGATGGCAGTGCACAAAGCACACCAACACTTCTCTACTGTAAGTAGCGAAGTGATGCTTCTCCCTACTTGGTTTGTTCCACAGCTTCCACACTGATTTGTGTTGTACAATTCAATCTTCTGAATCACCCTTAATGACATCTATTATCTAAAATCCATTGGGCACCACTACTTCAATTAATTACACCACCTCTCTCTTTTCATACCTGCTCTTGTACCTACCCAGTCACTGCCCTTGATGTCATCCTATTTCTCCTGAGCTAAGCTTCCAAAGCACTCATCCAGCGGCGCAGGCAGCCAGCTCTGTCCTCCTGCAGAACCGCTGAGAGTGCTCGTGAGGAGTGTTTTCTTGCCTCCTTCCCTCAAACAAAAGCAATCCTTGTATTATAACAGGGAGTGGAGGAAGGTGACACTGCCAGAGAGGGGTTCCAACCATTCAATTTGGATTTAGATACACTGTTTGTGCAGACATGAGCTGGGAATCTCAGTGGTCAGGTGTGCCTAAGGTTTGCTAAGGGCTGAATTTTTTGCTGAGAGCAAATGGACCTTTTGAAAATCCCAGATTTTTTAGCTGATATGTCAATAGACATTTTCTTCAGGGTGGAGAATATTCCCATTCATTCCTATGCATGGGACTTAATCACAGTAAAATCACATTTCTAGTATATTAGTATATCTTAGAACAATGCAACAGTCAGCCATTCATCAAGCTCAATGAAGCATATTTAAGTTTTCTAGAAGCTTCCCATTCATGTGATATTGAATTCTTGACTGTTCATAATAGTAAAATACAAATGAAGCCTTTTCATGCAGCAGAGGCTGTACAAGGAGAGCTGGTTATTTAGAACAGGAGTGATTTGGCAGACTCAGGATTGTTTGTTAAAGGGCTGTCCCACACAGGAGGTAATTTAGAAGTCATATTTTTTAAAAATAATTTTCCTATAGATCCTTCTCCTTCCCCAGCTGAATGAATTGAAAGTCAGAATAGAGACCCATTGATTATTCTGGCTTCAAGGATCATGAAGAGGTTAATTAGGGACTGATAGAAAGTTCTCTGGGGCATGGGTCATGTCTTTGTATCACTGTATTTGCATCATGACTAATACAGTGTCCCTCTGAGCCTACTGGGGCAGTGGGGTTCTTCCATAATGTAAATAATATTAAATACCACTTTAGAAAGTAGCAATTCAAATAACTTTACCTTTTTAAAGAAGAGCTATGTCCAAATTTCTAGAGCAATTTGAATACAGCAAAAAGGTTGGTTTCTCATTTTGATTCCTTCAGAGGGTTGTCTTTAGTAGAAGAGTTCTCTTGTACTGACATAAATATAATATCAGACTTAGGAGGGTGCCCTGTGCCTCAAGCCAACATGCAGACAGAAATGTTCATGGTTCACTTAGGTATGTTTAGATGTTTCCCTCATGGGATCCAAGGTGCATGAAGCTGATGTACCTGAAGAGGTGAGTGCATCTTTCCACTTATCCCACTAAAAGGAGCTTGGAACCCTGAACCTGGAGGCCTTATGGGAGACCTGCATCTTTTCCTTGGCAATAATCTGCATTTTTCAGACTCCCCTGAGGGGATTAGGGCCCCATCCATGGCACACAAACACCTTTTGTGGCATCTGGTAAGTGCAGGTATCACAGATATTTGATGGTGGCATGTTATGGGGAGGGATAGTGTCAAATAAGTAACTGTAGGTGTCTGATACTGTAATTTCTTAGTGTTCCTGGTCACTCTTTGCAGAATCACAAGTTTATGGTTTATGCCCCTATGAAGGAACAAACAAAAAGAATTTTTGGGCTTTTTATGAGAAACCTCGATCCTTCTAATTCCTACTTTAAAGAGAAATAGGACAGCAAGAGAAGCAAATCATAACAATCAGTATAAAATAAGAGCTGGAAAGTATGTATCTGCCTTTCTTAATCTTTAAATTGACTCTGAAAATATTCCCAAAAATTCAACCTCTACTAGCTGGGTAGGGGCAGCCTTATGCATCTCTACTCATGCAGCTGATTTGTAATCCCAAAACCACAATTTGACCTTTTAGTCATCAAGAACTGGTCTCTGTCCCTGCTTTATCAAACAGCTTTACTCTTATTCTAGTGATTAGTGACTTTTTGCCCTGCCTTTTTCCCCTCTTCCCAGTCCTACAAATATTTGCCCAAGTAGCTAATTTTCTCTTAATTTTCTACTAAACTAGTTGTGTCTGCTTCTCCTTGGCTCTGGTGCAAAAAGAAATCCCCAAAAGCAAGAAGGTCAACAATTCTCAAATCAAGACAATCATCACCTTTCTTCAGATACACCCCCCATGTCTTTTCTATGTCTTTAAAGCAAAACACTTCATTATTCCTCTTTGTTGTTTGTGTTTTGCCTGTTCCTGCCGGTTGCAGTGTCTATGTGCAATATGCCAATGGAGCCTGAATTATTTTGTCATCCAGCCCAAAAAGTGATTATAGATTGCATCTGCTGGCAAATTTGGCTCCCTTTCCTGCTTTTCTTAAAACTCATGAACGTGGACAATACATTGGAGAAGACCCCCAGTGGGTCTGGCCTGCCAGAGGCCACCCAGAACATTCCAAGGCATGAGATAATAGGCAAAAAATCCGATGCTGGTCATGACTTAAACACAAGCTGCAACTTGGTCTTCCTCCTCTTCTCTGCTAAGGGGATTGGAGTAAGATACAGGAAAGAAAATAAGAGTGGCATTTTCTACAGGAAATGGCCCTCACGAATATGTCTCTGTTAATAATTACAGAGCTGGTTTTATTTTGTTCAATGCACTGCCTCAGTTTTGGATCCACATCAAGAGCAGCATATGCTCTCCAAACTAAAATATGTGCATATCTGATTTTTGACAAAAAAAATTATTTAATTGATCTCTTCCTACCCTCTCCTCTCCCCCTCCTTCTCTTCCTGTCTTTTTTGCCCATTTCTTTACTAATTCCATAATATAGTAAGCCCCCTATTATGAAAGAAATCCGAATTAATTTAAATACAAAATATAAAGAATTAACCTTACAGCAAAACAGATAACAGAAAAAAGAGATAGTTTTTCCCTGTCAAGTGACAGCCTTCTCGTTTATTATCATTTTAACAAATTAAGTTGCAAAATTGGCATTATTTCAGAACTGTACAAAATGTAATGACTCCATGAAATATATTGAATTTTTCAAGTATTAAAAATCCTTAGTTTTGAAAACGAATCACTGGAAATGATCCTTAAGGATCCGAAGTTTTTTGTGCCATTTCTATACTATGCCTGCACAAAATCTAATGGCATTTGCTGAGTTAATCCTGGATATTCCATTGTTTTGGTATTTCTACTCTATTAGTTAAATACAACATGTGTGAGAAAATCAAAGGGAAGAGATGTTGTTAAAATAGGAGACAATATTTATCCTTTAGATGTAAGAAATACTTGTCACCCAAAATAAATCTGGCTTAAACTCTTTAAGTCTTAAATAAATTGAAAGTTAAAAGAAGTTTTCAGTATTAAAACTCTCTCCCCCTGAAAGTGTGTATTTGCACGTGTGCGTGCACATGGGTGCGTGTCTGTGTGAAAGAGAGCAATGTGTACTAAAATTAACTTCTGAACCTTGTTCCAGCAGCCTTGAGAGCTGATCTGTGGTGGGTGCCATACAAACAGACCTCAGTGATACAGATATAATCCTGTCTAGGAGTACCAGTTCTAGAAGGTATGGGGGTGAACTACACCTGTAGTGTGTACTTATTTTTTTTTATTTTTTAATTTTACTGATGTAAGTGCAGAAGCCCAGAGACAGTGAAGGGGTAGCTGGTGGGGGCAGTTGCAGAGGCTGGGCTAGGGAGGGCACAGGGCATGGGAAGGGCATTTCCAAAGGGGACAGAGGGTGCCAGCTGAGGTGGGAACTGCTGTCTGATGTTCCAGCAGGATGGAAAGGAAGCCAGGGAGAGTCAGAGACCCCCAGGATGGAGACTGCTCTCCCATGAGGTCATCATCATAAATGTTACAACTCAGAAATGTGAGATCTTGTCAAAAATGAGAAATATGCATGGGTGTGGCAAGAGCCACATGAGTGTTTCTCCTCAAGCTCTCTCTTCTGGCCCATCCATGCATCTGCGTCCCTTCCCAGAAAACTGGTGCAGCTGCTTCTGCTGCCTCGGTGTGTGCACGATAATCTCACCATTTTTGCTCAGTCCTTGCCCGCATTTTCTCTCCCCAAGCCCTCCAGAAGCACTCCCTGCTAGCATGCCTTTCCCAGTTCCACCTCTGCTCCCGTCTGTGCGCGCCTTTGCCTGTCCTTCGCGTACAGCTGTGCCTTTGCCCTCCGAGAGAGCAAGTGCCCTTTTTCCTGTTGGCAGCCCTTGCTTAGGTGCAGTGTGCTGTGCTGCCTCTCTTCTCTGTCTCACTCTATTCCCTTTCCTGCTGATGAGACCCATGTTGCTTTGGCAGAAAAACTAAAATACAGTAGTTCATCAATCCAAAATCCACTATGATGCGCTTGTCTGACAGTGGGGGTTTGGCTGAAGGTGATTTTGACTATGAGCTTTACTCTTCTTTTCTTTGTAAAGTGGAAGAGGACTGCAAGACTTTGTTGAATGTAGATTTTACAAAGGATTTTTTTAAAAGCGTGTCTTTATTGGTGGGCAATGTAGAGAAATTGCTTGATATGAGACGATATGGGGAAGAGAATTGGTGCTGGTGCAAGTGCCTGTCCTCAGTTTGGAAATGGTGAGCATTTTGTGTCTCAGGGCAGGGATTCCCAGTCCAGAAGAAAAATGGCTGTGGCTGCTGGTGCCACCAGGGCTGGTTTCCTGCAGCATATCCAAACTGGAGAGAGGTGTGGCTGCAGGAGAAATGCCTGAGCCTTTTACAGTTTTCCAGATGACTCTAGAGAATCTCATGTGACTTTATAAGGGCCAAAAGTTCATCTATTACAACCATGGTAACAAAACACATCAGGATGGGACTATGAGTGGTTGGAGAGGGAATCTGCTCCCCTTCTTCCTGTAATTTTCTGTTTAAATTAAAATTTTGTTGAAAATTCAGTTTTAAAACCAAGCTAATATTCATCTCCTATATAAGCATTCCTCCTGAGTTTGTTGGTAGCATAAAAACTGATTTTGGTGTCCTTGGGTAAAATCTATGTTCCTTACAATATTGAACATGATGGTCCTTGCCCTGCAGGCTCCTGCTCTTCACACTAGCAGTGTCTGTATGCCATCAGCACTGAAAATGGCAAGTCATCTGGAAGCCCTCTGGAATCACTTCATCTTAAAAGGTCATATTTAAGAGTAAAAAAAAATTAAATTGAATAATCCATTTGTAACTTCATCTGGAAAGGGTTGGAATCCGATAGAGAACAGACTTGTGAAGATATTTGTGTGCTTCTCATTCTGGGTAGTGACTGGTGTGCCATGTTTGTATCCCTTTTACAGCCAAGCCATGCCTAAAATCAAACTGAGCCATAGCAGCAGCAGAGCAAACATCAAGGTAGGGCTGATCTCTGAGCATGCTGATGGCTGGGAGAGGAGCCCGTGCTTCCCTTGAAGTTCCAACATCAAAGATGACGGATAACTCCCTTCTCAATGTTCCAGTTTCTCACATCATCTGAGCATCTTTTGGCAGCAACAGTTGGCCCAAGCCTTGGAGCAGCAGCTGGTAAGTCCAGAGGCAGAACTGTGATGCCTGTGGCATCAGATGTACTGGAAACCCTTCTAAACTCTATTTTGAAGTTTCAGCATTTGTGTGGACCTAATTATAAGACATAGATTCCAATGACAGGCTGTGTGTGTGATTATGCATGGTGGCAGGGCTTATGCAGGGGCTGAGTGGTTACTGGCTGCTCTTTAAGGAGAGGATGTGGCTGGCAGCACGGGGAGACATGATACAGGCTTAGTCTGTGACCAGGCCAGGAGGCCGAGCTGCAGCTCAGATGAGCTCTCCTGGCTTCTCCCTTGGTTTGCTGTGTGCTGCTGGGTGAGTCCCTGAACTCCTCTGTGCAAAAGGGGGCTGTGATTAGGATGGGATTGCCAGCACCTGCTTGAAGGGCTGCAGATGCTGCGTGCCTCAGGGTCTCTATGGACTCATGGAAGCACATGCAGATATGTGTATATGGGGATACCTTTTACATATATAATGCATCCATTTTATATATATATATACACTTTTGGTTATAACAATATCATCTTATTTCAGTGTGTCACCACATTTTGGTGTTGAGAAGTGATGTCCACTGATTCCAGTGGTTTATGTGATTCCAGGTTTTTATGTGTTTCCACGATCTGATTCCTGGCTGTCAGAACCAGCCAGCTCCTACCTGTGCACACCTTCTTGGTCATCTCCGTGTGCTCCCTGCTGTTTTCTGGCACGTGCTGGTGCAGCAGGTTCTCAGGGAGGTGTGTGCAGGGTTGGAGCCCCTTCTGACACTACTTTTAAAAGCCTGAACGTGATCATTTGATGTGGTTGTTCAGTGTAGCAGAAAAGCTCACAATTCACTCATGCCTAAGGATGGTAGTACTTAAAAATAAAGCATTTTGCTGTAGAAGTGCCTTAAGCATGACTAGGAAATTGAAGGCAACCTTAGCTATGGAAAACCCTGGTATTTGCAGGTACAGGGGTTTTGTGGTAAGTGACTGCGTGGACTGTGAAGCCTTGATACAATGGGATGAATTGTACCATCACCTGGTAAAATCCCTCATCACAATGGACAGGGCTCACTGGCAGAACAGTTCTTGGAGCAAGAGTGAAACTGAAACTATGGCAAAACCCTGGAGTGCTTAAATATCACTTTCAGAGGAGCCAGGATGACAGTAGATCCCACTAAAATTTGTTTATTGGGTCATTTAGATGTGAGTCTTCAAAGCGGTGTCTTGGAATTAAGTAACTTAAATTTCAGTGAAAATTTCAGCCTAACTGCTCCAAATTCTGTGGAAAACTTGTCTGATGCTTTAGTGAAGTAAAGTTCAATGGCTCCTCTTCTGTTACAGGTGTCAGCAAATAATAATAATAATAAAAAAATTGAGTTGTGCAATGCTGAATCTACCAAGGATTCTTATTATACATTTATAAAATAAACCCTAATAGCTTTTTGGAGTGGTTATGGTGTAGTCTGTCAATGTATATTAAGATTACTATGATAGCACATAGCCTTTATGATAAAAGCATGCAAATTAACATAGAAATCTGCAGAACTTTGCATATTTCCCTGTAATTTAATACAAACAGATCCAGATTTACAGAACCATGTGCACAGAAACCGTGTGTGCACATTTTTTGCATGTGCATTGCTGACCTTAAGCAGGAGAGTGAGAGAGAGGAACAGCTCACATGGTTCAGATCTGCTCTGAGCTCTGCAGCTCCGCATGCCAAATGAAACACAAGGCGACTTTTGATGGCCAAGTGAGCCATCAAAAAGGTTTTTTTAATGGAAATGCTGTCACACTCTTAAGTAGAGTACTGCTGCCAGGCATCACATCAATAATGCAAACTTTGGAAGACAATCTTGCAAACTAAATAGCCAAGAATTCTGAAGTATTTCTATAAAGAAAAAAAAAGAAAAAAAGGTGATCATTATGAAGATGGGGAAAAGCCATCAAGTGAAATTTAATTTTGCATTCAGATTTATTATTGCTGTCCGTTCCCAGTGCTGAAATGCCTGTTTACTTGCAAAGGACAGTTTCTTTCCATAATGAATCATAGTAACACTTAAATTAAGCACAGTAAAAGAATGGTTAATGTCATAACACGCTGACAATTTAACCTGGCCAATATTTTTATTGCCTTGTACAATAAACCTAACAGAGCACAACTTGCTTTTTGACTGGTGGAAAATCGGTTATGAACCGCCAGGGAATGACCAATTTTTCAAATGCAGCCATTCAGTCACACTATAGCCACTAATACTTTTTTTTTTCCTGTACACTATTGCTGTTATAATCTTTTGAGGATATTTTATCACGGCAATAACCTCCTCAAAATCAGTCTTTACTGCAGTTAATGACTGGACAGCTGGAGCATTAACTGGCCTTGGCTTTGCCTCTAGCCATTAACTAACAAACCAGTTGTTATCTGCAGGTAACAACCAATTTCTTGTAGAATTTTCTTGATAAAGTGTCTCACTGGATAAAAAGTTGTGGGTTTTTTCCCCCTTTCTTTCCTCTGCTAAGATCTAGCCAGAGTAGGATAATGCACAGAGAAAGAATTGCTGACAAGTAGCAGTAAGTAAGAGCGTTGCAAAATAAGTTAAATTACAAACCAAAATCCATAAAGCGCTGGTTGTTTACTCCTGCCAGAATTTTAGCAACAACATTAATAAAAGATTGCTCTGTTATGTCTTGCTCACTTGGGTGTGGTGGCTGGGCTGCATTCAGGGGTGGAGTCTGGGGGCTGTGTCCCCTGAGAGCATCCCCACCTGCACAGCCGTCCCCAGGCAGGGGGGACAGCAGCAGGGCCACGGCAGCTGCTGCCCATTCAGGCACACACTAACAACGTGGAGATTTTAAAGTGCCCTTCATCTTCTCAGCCAATTCTGAGTGAAGACACAAGTTTAATTCTGTATGTGGTATCATTTATGAAATGGGTATTATTTTTGAGGGCCTTCATAAAATTTTAGCCTTTTTTTGCTGGCGGTTCAAAGTTATGAAATGTCAACCTCTGTTTTGTTGCACCATTATTTTAAAAGTAGGGTTAGCAGATTCAGATGAAATCAGTGCATTTCTGAGGGCTTTAAAGAGGAGATCCAAGGCATCATTAAATAGAAGCAGAATAAGTAAAATGTACAAATGAAACACCCATAAAAAGCCAAGCTCTAGCATGCCATAAACAATGATGTTTTAAAACTCTTAATAGGCTTAATAACAGTTTATTATTTTACCTTAACCCTTTTAAATGCCTTGTTTTTTCCAGCTTTTATCTCGGTGGTTCTGAGCTGTTAATACCAGTTCTTAAATTTTCCCCTCTAGGTATATTTTCCAGGAGTGAATAGGAAGAAAAAGTAAATTCAGCCATGCATTTGCTTTTAGAAAACACAGTAGGCACTGTGCCCAAAAGCCTTCCTGGGCTAGGCTGTGGGATACAGCAAATATCTTGCGTCTCTAGTACTTACAGAGGATTTCTAAAAGGTGAAAATCCTGCCTCAGGAGGAGCCTGAAGGACAGGTCGGTGTCTCCCAGGGGTCAGGAGCCCCACAGGGTGTTTGGGCGTGCAGCCTCCCTCACAGCTCCCATCTGCCCCACACACAGGGACCATGGCCTGCCTCCCTCCACTGAGGGCTTTTATGAGTTTCCAGATGTTTCCACTGGAGTCTTTTGCAAAGCATTTCATTGTCAACCAGAAATAAAAAAAAAATTAATAACAACCAGAATTTCAAACCAGAGAGTCGATTTCAAATTGTTACATTTTGAAATTATTTTAATCTGGGAAGGTTTGGGGGATTTTTGGTGGTAAGGGTTGTTTTGAACTTGGAATTTCTGTGTCTTCTGTGCATATGCAAGTTGTTCCCTTTCTTTTTGGTATCCATGTAGAACTGGCTCATGCTATGGGAGATTTCCTTTGGACATTGATATAGGAATAGACCCCTTCACTGCATGTGTACTTACTACCAATATTAGTTGCAATTCAAGCATTTCCAGCAATTTGAATGGATCCAATGATTTTTAAATCATTCTTAATTTCATATGCCTACTCCTTTAATCTCTTTCGAATTACTGAAAGTGTAAGGCATTCTAAACATTCCTGATCATTCTTCACTGCTTTGGCCCCATAAAGCCAATCTTTTCCAAAGTTAAGTGCTTAAAAATTTGAAGTACTCCAATAAATTTAAATTGGCATATTCTGTGCATATCAATTGGGAATTATTAGAGCATTAATGCCTAGGAGTGATGGCTGAGGGCATGCAAACCAGTTCATACATTGATTTTTAATGGCTTTTTATTGATTCTGTGCTTTTTAAACTTGATACCCTAAGGTTGCCTCTTACATAGAGTTAACAGGTTTGTGATGATGCACCAAGTTTGGAAGAGGCATCGTTTTCCTCTTACACTTTTTCTTTTCTCCTTAGGGCTTATTATTATAAATTGCCCAGATGCAAACAGCAAATATGCTTGGTCAGTGGCTTTAAAAAGGGTGATTGTCACTTTAACAGGATATGGCTCATCATGTTTCCCTGGCTTATCTGTAGACCAGATTTCTGTTAAAACCTTTGAGGGCCTCTCCTCCCCTCAGTGTGAGCACACAGTGCTCACCAGCAGTGATGGATGCTCTAGACCTGCCCTGACAGGGTTCTTAGTAATTTTTAAATGTCAATCTTAATTTGTCAGGCCAAGATATTGTAGGTGTCATAAAGCACAGAGTGAAAATGCACCTTAGTACTTCTACATTTTGAAAACGATTCATTTATATTATGAATGCAGACCTCTGCTCTTGATGTAATTCCACAGCATTTATTAATACTTTGGTATTAACCTGTTACCCAATACATCGCCACTGCAGCCTTAACTGGTGCTAACTGGGGCAGGCGGGTGTTGTGCTGGTGGCTGCCCTCCTGAGGAGGAGGAGGAGGAGGAAGGCTGGGGCACAGGCTCAGAGGGGACCATTTGGGGCATGCCTGGGCTGTGGGGGCAGCTGGTGGCAGCCTGGGGACGTGTCCAGCTGATGGATCAGGAAGACTCAGGAAGGCACCACTCTGAACCAGTCACACCACCACCCTGCCTTGGGTGTGGGATGAGCTCTTGCCAGAGTGTTCCTATGTGGGTCATAACAGGACAAGTGAGAATATTTCTAATAGACTCGATTCTTGTGGGTTTTTCAGTGCTTCTCCCCTGCTGCTGGGGCTGTGCTGTGTGCTGTGCTTTTTGGGAGGCAGCGATTCCAGTTTCATTTCGTGGGGAACCAAACTCTCACGCTGCACGGCTGTGATGCTGCTGCTTGTAATTCCCTGGCCGAGGCTCTGCCAGGAATCCTGGTGCCCATCAGACGCAGGTGTCTCTCTCCCCCCGCCCTAGATCCCCTCTGGCTGCGGTTAAGGCACGTAGCAGTCTGAGGAGACATTAATTGCTGTTAACTGCGATGGGCGCTGCTGTAGCTGGGCTTTGTTTAGGGCAAATTCCTCTGCAATTGCATTGTTAGAAGCCACGGGTCTGTTAAAGTCGGAGTTATTAGGCCATGTGCCTTCTGTGTGTTGTCATAGCCAGAACAACACCAGTGTAAACGTCTGTGCTGGGCAGGGGAAGTGTTAAGTGAAGAATAAAAACAAGCCCAAATTCCCATTTGGAAACTGCATGCCTCAACAAATACCACTGTTCATAGCAAGTTATTAGCTTCTTGGTTGTAATTCTGGTCCTTTTCTAAAGGGAGGTGGAAAAAAGCATGTAAAAGAGATTTTTGACACTTCACGGTGTATTGAATGAACAGCAGAAAGCTTCCCAGCCTGCCCGTTCCCATTTACAGTTTGCATGTGGCTGAGGTAACACTTCTTCCTCCTTTTCCGCAAGATTCCCCATGTTTTGTGGTGGCAGCACCCTAGACACACCAGAATGCATGTGACTAACTCATTTTCAAATTACAAACCTGAAATGTCCCTTTTTCTGAGGCTGGTGGGTAAGAGGCACATGCAAGAAGCCTTTCTGTGCCCCCAGATAGGAAGGAGGTCTCTTGTGGTGGGCAGTGCCAGGGCTCTCTGGTGGGCAGCAGCTGCTCTGCCTGCCCTGGGTACCAAGGAGGGGAGGATGTCATGTCTTGGGTGACCCCCACACTGGGGGCTGGCCCCTCTAAAGGTGTGGGAAGTAGTTAAATGCCCTCTGGCAGGTTTAGGGGAGTGTTTGCTGGTGGACTTGGCTGAACTGAACTCCCATGTCTGAACTGAATATTTTGAAGTTTACTTCCTACAGACTATCCGCTCTGAAGTGCATGAGGCTGAGTTTCTAACAGCTTCCAAATCTTAAATGTCCCTGTTTTTATCAGGCCAGCTATGTAAGAGGGACCTGCAAGAAGCCTTTTCCTCCTTCTGAATGTACAGTCGTCACCTTCTTTTGTTTTTGCTGTGTGCCTTCCAGAATTAGAAGATTGAGAGTGAGAAATGGGATTTATATATTTATTTAGAAGCCACTCTGAACAACAGCACATTTACTAGCTTGGTTCATTTTTATGAATCTGATTCATTGCTTATTAAACCAATGGAAATCTTTCCATTGTTTTCAGCTGGTTCTGGCTCAGAACTTCTTGGTGCTTGACAGTATTTAGTAGGAGCTGAAAGATTTGAACTTCTAAATCATGCAATATTATGGTCTTCTGCCATGCCTGTTTCTTAATTATATACATAATCCCAGTATCTGTTGCTGTGTATTTCTGGTTGAGCAGTTTCTGTTCAGTTAAATTTTCACAAGTACAGTGTTATGAAACAGTTAAACAAAATATCTTCGATATTATATTTGTCAAAAACGAGAAACCAAATACTGAGATCAGTTTCATCCATTCATTAGTTTATGGACACCGAGTCCTCTGAGGAATGTCACAAATTCCCTTGCTGTGTCTCAGTGCTAGATTTAGCATTTGGATCTTTGATTTAATGGAAAGATACATTAAAAACTGATACAGTCAGACAGGTCCCAGTGGGGTGTACATCCATGTCGGCTCTTAAGTCACAGCTCCTTCAGTCGAGATTTGGCAGGAGGTGCTTTTATCCCGAAGTTGTTCTGGAATGTGCCAGGCACTTCTCCTGAGCACGGAGCGTTTTCAGTGGGAGCAGCTGCCGTGCCTCAGCCTGTCCAGCGGGCTCTCAGTTGTGTGAGAGGTGTCCCTGAATGTCACCCTCCCCACACCTTTGGGCTGCGCAGGAGCCAGCCTGGTCCAGGGAGCACTGGGAATTCCCACAACTGTCCTGTGCTGTGGAACTGTTCGCGTTTTTAGTGTGACCGTGGTTTATTCCTTTATATTGACATTCTAAATATATTCCAGTAGCTGTCATTTCCCTCAGGAACCTCTACTGAATCCATGGATTTGGAGCTGCTATTATAACATATTACAGGACAATTAATTTGTAAGCACTGTCACCTGTCCTAGAAAGCAGATTCTGAGAGGAATACTTTTATCCTTATAATTTAATGTATCGTGTAATGAAAACTAATCTATGTAGTTCAAATTCAGACATTAAAACAAGTTAAAAGGGTCAGTATATACAATAAATTTCCCTTTGCCAATTTACTCAGTTAATTTAGACATTGCCTTTTCACTTAACTCATTAAAACTTTCTTGCCAAGTTTACTTATCTGTGTTAAGGGTACAATTAATATTATAATTTTTAATTATCCACTTGGTTTTATCAGAGCCAAAGTGTTTCCTTAAGTGTGAATATCAAAATAGAGCCTATATTTTTTAAGGAAGTGAAGCACTGCAATTTCACTAATTCCTTAATAACACAAATATTTGTGTATCTTTTTCCTTACTGTAATGCATCAATTGTTGTGTTGTATTTTATTTTATAACCTTAGCATAATATACTACTGAAAGCTATATTTTGTACTACTTAATTCTGTACCACTCATTCTGATTTATGGCATCATTTTGTTTCCAGCTCACTCCTTATCTTCAAAAGGCTTGATCCAAAACTCATCAAATTCAGAGGAATAGATCCCAGTGGGCTTTGGATTAGACTAGTAGGGTGAAATTGTGGACTTCATGAAGTTTGCATTACATGTGCAGATATGCAGTACTGAGATTACTTGATAGATTTCTAATTCAGCTTCTTCTATTTAGGAGCAAGTTCTTGAGAATCCTGGCCATGCACTTGAAATTTAAGAGACCATTTTAGTTGCATATATTCATCCATTTTCTTACTATGACATTTGAGAATACATTTATTTGCCAGTTTGATTTTATCATCATTATGGAGGGCTCATGTTTCTAATTTCTCCTACAGTCTCTTGAATTGTTAATGTTAACTCCTACTGAACCCAGCCTTGTTTCCTAACAGGGGGATGCCATTCTGAACTGGTATTGATGCTGAGCTGTTAAAAATACTTTCTTCAGGAATGACAGGTTTACAAGTCATAATAAAGGACAGCTCATCACAAAAGTATGGAAAGGCGTAAATGCAGAAGACACCTGGTAAATAATATTACAACGTATTTATCTTGTTATTTCTTAGTTAGAGATGTATGGAGTGATAGATATAGAATTATGAAATTGATTTAAGTTCTTCAGTGCAGCAGAAGCTGTTTTGTCATCTTCAGTGCTCTTGCTTTTCTTTTTCACCTGACATTGTTAAATGGAAACACCCTGGACATATCTTCCATTATATAGCAGCTAGAAAATTCCTGGGTTTGCCATTAACTGGATAATCCCTGGTATTCTGTCTGGCTATGTATACAGACTGCTGCACATGAGATCCATTTTATAAAATAAATACAGAGGGAGTGTGTTAATACGGAATGATTGCAGCAGATTCTGGTAGATGATCGTGTGTGCTATGAGCTACCTCAAAATGCATTTGTGATATATGGCTGTGCTGCCTGATCCATGGCTATTGTGCAGCTGATTAGCTGTGCTGAGAAATTACTCATTCCCTTGTATTAACTACACTGTTTAACTACACTGTTTCCACCAATCAGTATGAAGTATGCCAACTTTGTTTAGCCTGTGCACTTGTGCAATGATGAACAAGTAATGCATAAAACAAACCCTCCTACCTAATCAAACATTCCTCAGAGATTTGAAAACAGAAACAAAGGGTAAATCCACTCCTAGATTATAATGGTAAAACAAACTAAAGTTTGACATATGTATATGGAAACTATGAACACATGATATGAATATTTTTTAAACAACAACATGTTTGAATTATTAATAAATGCAAAAAATATGTTTTAACACAAAATGGAACAATTGGAAGGATATATTTCTTCAGAAGCACAAGGATCAGGAAAGATCTCCGTTGAATATAAACATTTTTTCCCCCTCTTGCTTTCCATTTTAGCTTTTCAAACGTCTGTCTCATGGTTGTAGTTGGAGAAGTTTCCCTTTTTCATCCCTGAACCTGCAGTACAATCTTCACTCTCCAAGTATATAATAAATGAAGTTTGTTAACCCTCAGGGTGTGAAACCCATTTTTCTCTCCTTGTCCTAGGATGTTAGGTGTTGAGGACAGCTGATGTGCAATCCTTTAGGAAGGACTGCAGAGCTATCCAGGAAAGGGCTTACATTTAATTTTGCCATATATCCTGGTTGCCAGGTTATTTGATTTTAAGATAATTAATGGATCTCTTCATGGGTATATTTTTTCTTAGTCATCAAGAAAGCTCAAAATATTTTATAAGAGTGATTTTATTGGAGAGTAGTAAATATTGATGGAAGAAGATGCCAGAAAGTTCAGGGAGTTCTGGACTTTATTTTCCCTTATCATTAGATTTGAACAAGGACAGTGCTTGTAGATTTGAGGGGGATTGTGATGAGAGACCACTGTAGGCATTTTCACTGGTGACTACACATTAGTTAGGGGCTTTCATTCTGCTCTTCCCTACAATTCTTATTGGATTTTGTGGCTGCTGGGTGAACAGATAAAGCACAAAACACTCATCAGTAGAAATGCCATGTATAAATAAAATCCTAAATTGAAACCATCATAAGCAATTCAAAGTAAAGACAGCAGAGTCTTTAACATTAAGCCCTTAGGGGAAACAGAGTGAGGGAACAACAATGCCAACTTTAACTTTGAATTCCCAGTTGTGCATGGGCTTGTACCCCAACTTTAACGTTAATCAGAAGCTTCTCTGCATTTCATCTCCTCATTTGCAAAAAAATCTTTTGCTGAAAGGTTATATAAAACTCATTATTTACCTGAGTGACCAGAAAGGCTCTCAAAGTGCCATTCCAAGCTCTCGGGTGAATGCTTATTTATAGTTTTTTAATAGGCATTCATTACCTGATGGATTGGAAAGACTCTTTTTGAACCAGTTCCTGTCTATTGGTTAAATACAGATTGATAACTTTTTCTTAAAAAGCTTATTATTAACCAGATAAGCTCATCACCTTTGGATTTCTAAAGTGGTGATTAGTTTTAGCTTCCAAGGGTTTATTCAAGATATTTTTTTTGGTGTAACTTGAATTTTGCCCAGTGGGCCATATTCTGGAAATTAATTACAGTAGTGCAATGCTTGCAAAACCCTGACTAAATCAGTAGCATAAGCCTGTTTGCACAAAGAAATACCTCAAACCTATATTGCTGCTCATATATTGGGTAGTCCAAGCACAGGGCATAGAGGAGGTAAAAGGGTGCAGCCCATTTTAAAATTCCTGTGAGCTTGGTTGGAAACACATTGTTAGGCATATTTTGATGCCTAAAAAGACATAACAAGTCCTATTCACACCTCTGTGCAATTTGCACAGTCTTTGAGCTTCACTGATTTTGCTTGGTGTATCATTCTGCTTTTGGGGATTTGCTTCTAGCTTAAATTACTGTGGAAACAGAAAAAAAAAAAACAACCAAAAAACAACCCACAGAGTTTTTAGAAATGCAGTTTGGCAGTGTGGGCTCAGAATCCCCATGCAGAATTCCTCTTTGGGTGGCTGTCAGTGCTGCCATCCTTTGAGAGATGAGATTTACCCCATCTCAGTTGAGAGTGCCCCGGGCAGTGCTCCCTTGGCAGGGCTCCACAGGCAGGCAGCCCTGCTCCTCACCCCCTCTGCAGCTGTTAGCACATCTGTGGGGCTGCAGAGAGACAAGCCCTGGCTAAAGAGGTGTGAAACAACGCGGCCAAACACGCTCCTGCCTTGGCATCCCCCAGGGCTCTTCCAGGGTCCAACTTGTACCTGGAAATGATGCTCTCCAGCATCAGCTGATGCTTAAATCCAACATAAGGATGAAATGGAATGATAAGGAAAAAGAGCCCTTAATTTGCAATGTTCCTGAAAAATGGGTAGTTTGTTTAATTCTCTGGGGTTTCCATATAATTCCTATCATATTTGAAAATTTCAAGCCTTGTTTGCTTGTGTTTTATGTTTCTAATTTTCAGGACATACGGATACCTGTCTTTGCCTCTATCCTTTTCACTGTCCACTTTTTCTAAGTTGGAAATTTCCATCCTGTTTAACCTTTTTTCCCCTCAGTGGGGTAAATATATGTTGTTAGAAGGAGCATTCAACTCTCAATGGAGAGAACTGTCCTCACTCAGCTCTTTAGGCAGAGTAAGTTTTCAACCATCTCAGACAATTCCTACATTTTGGTGTTACTTCTCAGTTGTTTCAGAGATGATAGTTTTCCTTCGAATGCTTCTAATTATGCAAAGATGCTTTCCACAAAATAAAAAAAGACTCAAGTTTTTCCAAAGGAAAAAACCCCTTTTGGTTTAAGTGAGAGAATTGAAAAAAAAAAAAATACCCAAAGCTCTAAAGCCCCTTGAGCTTAACAGAAAGGAAATTATAAAGGTCATAGTGTTGGTGTTCTTTGATATCACCTTTGCTGTTGTAAAACTTTGGTGGAAGTGCTTATCCTAACTATTCATTGTATTACTTTTTAGGAAACCAGTTAGCCATTTGGTTGAGAAATCCTTAAAATTCTGTTTAAAATAATGTAATCAAACCCAATTATACTGTTTGCCTCCCTCTGCTGGCTGTGCAGACAGTGTGAGTTGGCTTCTTGTGTGATCCTCTCATTCTAAGCCAGCAGGTTGATTATAGCAGTCTTCATTTCAAGGTGGGTGAGCAGCTATATATGAACAGTGTTATGGAGACAGGGAATTTTTTAAAATAGAAGTCTTTATTTTTGAGTCTTTAAATTATTAGAAACGTGTTTTTTATTAAAGAAGGTCCCTCTAACCTCTCCTGAACCCATATTCTGGACTGGTTTAGGTGGGGACAGGAGAGTCATGTGTAATTTCTTTGAAGAAAGGCCAGGTGCTGAGGTACAGCAACAATATTTTGGCAGGAAAATGGCAAATCAAATCCAACTGTCCAAGAGGGCTAGATATGAGCAGAGCTGAACAAATCTTTGTGTGTACACACATCATTCAGGTGCTTTGCATTACACAGAGAGCTCTCCACTTCATCAGTTTTCAGATGTTCTGCTCTGCACTGGTGTCACTCTGTATTGATGTATATTTTTCACATACATATCATAGCCAGCTCTGTCCTTTGTCCCACTCCCAGAGCCTCTGCAATTCTCCAGGGATGTTGCTTAAATCACTTTCAAGTGTCCAGTCTCCTGTGAGGATGTGAGATAGTCCTCTTTGTTTTATTAGCACTCACCCTGAAAAAGAACCCACGGCATAATATGGTGGAGCCTCCCTAATGACAAAACCAGGCATATCATTTTCTCCTCCAGGAAATTGTTTTTCATATACTTGGGCATCAGTTTAAGCAGAACTTTTTGGTCCTGTGTCTGGACACCCAGAGTGACCCTTTCAAGGGGCAGGTGCAGTGCTAGAGCTTGAGGATAGAACAAACAAAAAGAGAGGTGTGTCATTTTCATTAAAGCCGTTTAGGGGAAATAACAAAAAACCTCAAAAAACCAAAAAACAATAACAACAACAAAAAAATGGAGAAACAAGTATTATTTGGAATTGGTAAAAGCAGTTCTTGGAGGCAAAGAATTTCCATTCCAGCTTTTCTCTGGGTGTCGGCACCACACCATGCTGTCCTGGACTGCACTGAGTGCAGCCCCAGCTCTCTCCCCTGCCCAGCCCCAGCCCCTGCCCCTCTGTGGGACCCTCTGCAGCTCCTCTGTGTGCCCAGCTGGCCTGGGCATGGCCCTGCTGGGCACTGCACACACGGAGATGGAGAGGAGCCACAGCTTGGGCCGAATAGCTGCTGTTTGTGCTGAGGGTACACCAAACCACCGGGCATAAATCACATCTCTGCAGACAAAAGCAGCCTTCCCCAGTTCACAGGAGCCCTGCAATTAATATTAGTTTAAAAAGAGCCTGTTCTGTGCCCCTGGGATGGTGTCCCTGGGGGTGGCTGTGAGCAGGAGGCGGGGTGAGCCACCAGGGTGTCTCAGGCCAGTGTGGGTGACCGTGCCCTGCCCTCAGGCTCCCTGCCCTCTCCCAGCCTGGCAGTGTGTTCTGGCTGCCATGAGCACAGGGCACTGCTGCCAGGACAGCCCTGCCCTGTGGGTGAGGGGACACCCATCTTCGAGTGCACCTCACATGGCACAGCTATGGCGGCCCTGAGGGGACACACCTTCACCCAAACCGTGCGGGAAAACCTCACCAGAACGGCTTGTGGTCTGGTTCAGATCTTCCCAAAATAGCCCAGGCTTTCTCCAACCTCAGCCGCTAGCAAAATGGAGACAAGATATTTCTGCGCAGGCCCTGGCACCTGCTGAAGTGAGGCCATCCAGCTCAGGGACACCTTTGGTGTGTCCCCCACAAGGCGGGACGTGTCCCCCTGCCCGTAGCACAGAGCTCCCTCACACATGGGCCCGGGTCAGCTGGTGAAGGGAAGAGGTATCATGGCCTTAATTAGTGTGAAACAGGGCTTAAAAGTGTGAAACCACAGCTTAAAAGGAAAGACACCAACATTTTCAGCACTTTCTTAAAAGGTAGCTTTTTCCATTCAATAAATCTGCAAATTTTTTGAGCACAACAGCTTAAACAAGGTGGTGTCTGACAATGGAGGAGGTTCTGGTAGGGCAGCTGTGAGCCAGGATGGAGGCACAGGGACTGCATGCTGCTGGCACAGGACAGGGAGAACTGGGATGGGACGGGATCTGCCAAAGCAATGTGTTGGGAACACTGGTGTTCATCAATAAGGGAAAGTGGCCAAGTGCTGGGATGAGCACAAAGTTATAATCATTAGATGTCTAGGGTTTGCTGTAATCTTTGGGATCAGGGTGGAAAGAAAAGGGAAAAGTTTAAGGGAACTGTTGAAAAGTGGGATATTAGTTAGAATAGTTGAGTTAGAAGAAATGCTTACGCAAAAAATTATTCCAGAGTCTTACCTCAGAGGTAAGATCTCACCATGTCCTTTAAATAGCTCCTGAAGAGCTCTGACAGACTGAGAACAGGCTCAATGTGAATTTGCTACAAGAGCTAAGTCAGTGGTAATGCACTTTAAGTTGAAGTTCAGCTATTCTTTTGGATATTTTTCCCAGCACTTTCTCCTCTTGATCTACCATAATTCCTGGTGATTACAGCTGGAGAAGGAGACCTGCTATACCAATTCCACATAAATTTAAATGTTAAAGTTTAAATCCTGGAGCAACAGTTGTCTCCTGATCTTCTACATTGTGCTTGTACTGAGACTTACTGCAGCTTTCACTCTTGCTCTCTCGGAGGGTGTGGGAGCCCCTGTTGTGCTGAATGGAAGATGGGCACAGAAGTGTGTCCTGCATGGGTTTATAAATGCTGTGCCTTTATTCTGGAAGCAGAATTTGCTCGATTCCACTAGGTGGATCTATTGAGAACATTGTTCACACTTTAATGTAAAAAGTGTCTTTGACTTAACGGAGAAAAAAAGATTTTTTTTTTCTTTATTACTGCTTTACTCAGCTCCTTATGTTCTAAAAAACCATAAAGGTGGCCACTTTTGTCCACAGAAAGCTCTAAAGCCATGTATCAGAGTCAGTCCATAATACCTTGAAGGACTTTTTCTCTTCATTGCAGTTTTGCCTTTGTTTTGCAAAGGAGAAGAGTCAGTGCTGTGAGAGGGAGATACACCTCCACAGTGACCTGGCTTTAGATGCTGCTTCCATTGCATTTCTTCCAGATGTCCATTTTGGTACTCTCATTTGGATCCTTTCCTGGTGGCTGTGATTTGATGAATTATTGCAATGACTTTATCCCAAAAAGTGGCCAACATAGGCTCCTCACCTTAGTATCTGCTTTTAGTGACCTGTGCAAGTTGTCTGTGCTCTCAGGCTCAATGATAGTTGACTGCTATATTGAGGATGTGGATTCATCTGCTAAAAATGCCCAGCTTTTTACAGATTCTGATTATCTTGACCCTGTGATGATGGTGAGCACAACCTTGGTTGGTCAAATCTATAAAGAGATATTTATTTTGGTCATGGCCCCTGGGAAATAGACAGCTTGTTCTCAAACGGGTTCTGCCTCTACTCTCTTTTGGGAGCTGGGACCTCGAGTCCCTTTACCAGGAATTTTCCTAGAATCTGTGAAAACCACTGGGAAAACCTCCATCCACCTTGGCAGTTTGCTGGGGTTCTGCCCAGGAACGCCCCGTGTTTATAACAGGAATTTTGAAAGGCTTTTCCCTTTTTTTCCTGTGAGAGTGTTTTATTTATGTCTTCTTGAACCATGCTTCAGCAACTTCCTTGCTGGCTGACTTGTGTTTTCACTGGCTCAGACTGCCATGTAGATCACACCACCTGTTCCAGAGTTTGCTGAAACATTTAGTGCAAGTTTTCTGCAATCCCTTATTTAAAGTCCCGGCTATTGGATGATTTCTTTTATGTGCCTTTCCTTATCAATATTAAAGACCTGATGTTCTGCTCTTCCTTGGAGAAGAGACCCCCTCCTAAAGGCATTAGGCTTTCAATGAGTTTCTTCAGCCTTTGTTGAAAGAATGCCCAGTTGCTTATCACTTCTCTTTAGGAAGAAAATGCTGATCACACTTTTTTATGAACAAAGGCAGGATTATTCCATGGTCCTTCCTTATAAAGCAAACAACTTATAAATATTTAAATATATAAAGCTAATGTTTCTCCCCCACCCATTGTGTAATTTACTGTATGATCAGTTGTCTTTTGCTACTTTCCTATGTAAAACCCCATAAAATACTCCTCCTACCTGGACTTTTGTTGGACTCATCAAACTTGAGGAGATTTGAGATACTCTCCCCTGTTATTTACATCTGTCTGAAACGAGATCTTCCAGAAGGCTGTCATTACACAAAGGTAGAAATCATGGTGAAAGGTAATGTTGCCTAGCTGAGGAACTAAGCTTTCATTTCTCTCTTCCTACTTTTTAAAGTTTGACAAGTCTGTAGCTGATAGCTTTTCCTCCTTGAGAAGGTGCCCACTATGCTCTAAGAGCCTTGCAGAGTAAGGCACACAATGTACATCTCCTCTGATCTTCCCCTCTGTCCTCTGTATACAGAGTTTTACCTTGTTTTGAAGAGGCACAGTATTCCTGCCCACTCATGGAGGAGGCACAGAAAGGAGTAAAACCAACCAAAGAAGTTGGAGAAGTAGCTAAGGACAATTGAGAGCACAAAGGCTTTGAAGAGAAAAGACCTTTCCCTAGATACAATAAAGGAAAAAGGAAATAGTACTGAAGAGAAAGGAACAGTAAAAATGGGGAGAAATGGGAAGGAATACTGGGGGTAACTACAGAAATGCTCATGGTGCCTGAGAATATTCTTAATTCTGAGATATGTTGGAGCAAACTCTCCCCAAGCTCAAATCTGAGATTTTTCTGAATCCCAGCTAACCAGTACTCATTGCTTAGGTGCTGGAGCCTGTCACTGTGTCAATAAAATGAGGAGGTCTCTTGTCTTTAGGATGCACTGAGCTCGTGGATCTACAATATCTTTTTGTGGTCCAATTTGGGCAATCCCAGCCCAAATAATGATGTCTATGAGGTGCTGGGGAAAATAATTAAACAATTTTGATCAGTCTTGTTAACAGAATCCTCCCTTGACAGCACCTGTGCCTGCAAGCAGTAACCCTGCTCTTCAAGATTTTGAGAAGAGTTTGACATTTCTTCCTGTAGAGTTGAGTTGGAGGATCATCTGGACCATCCAACTGACTACAAAAAAAAAAAAAAAAAGGAAAAAGAAAAAAAAGAAAAGTAAATTTAATTGGTGATTCACCAGTGCTGGACCACTCCTCTGCCCTCATCTTAGTGAGGGTTTAGTATCTAACCTCAGCTTCCTGGGAGATGGTTCTTAATCTTTGTCCACTTGAAAGTTTCTGGAGGGAAATTATTTTTCCTTCCAGAACAGAAAGAAAAGGAGAAATATTTTAATTTCTGCAAAGATCAGAGTCAAAGCCCTCATGTTCGTGCTTGTTTTCACTCAAATTGTTGTTTCTAAATGAGCATCATGCACTTACTCCAGAGGAACAGGAAATCCCAGTTAGATGTCTCAAGCTCCTCTGCTGTCAGTTGCTGTTTCACCTATCTCTAGTCAATATTCTTATCTTTGTCTCAGGAAAAAGACCATGGGGTTTTCCTGAGTTCTCATTCTTCCGTAACTCTTTGTGCAGTGCTCTGAAATCTCCTGTCTGTTCCTGATTCCAGGTACTCGATTTGGCCCCTGCCTCTGAAATGCCATCCCCTCCTATGTGGTTTGTTTAATGTAGCCCTAGGTCACAGAAATCCAAAGGTGAAATCTGATATTTTTTAAAAAAGGTATAGCTCATTCTTTTATGAGACTGCTAATAATGTTCAGCCTTGACAGGGTTAAAAGGCAACATCCATTTCCCCATTATCTTGTTTAAAAAGTGCCTTTTTTAAAGTCCATATGGCGACTTCCTTTCGACCTGCTTTCCCATCCTCGTCTCTTTGTCAGGGCTGTCACTTATAAAGAATCACTTGACTTACAATAACAAGTTCAAAAGAAGACAGAATATAATCAGTTGATCCACGAAGAATTGAAATAAAGAACACCCCCACTGCTCCAGTTATCATTCCCATAGAGATAGTGATATTATTGATGTGATTGCTATGCTAATTTCTATAGAAAAAACTTGTATTTTGGAATTTGTTCAAAGAGAATTTCAGACACATCAAATTGGAAAATGCAGAGTGAATTCCTAAACTTTTTCGTATAGGCATGGGAATCTTTTTTTTTTTTTTTAACGTTGAATAGCTCTGAACAACTATTTATAAACTTCACTTCAAATACCAATTGGAAAAATGTTGCTAATTTTTCAGTTATTATAGAAAGTTAATTCACGGCAGTTCTATTAAAAAAAAGTCCTATTGTACCTTTAGGGTTATTAATATCGCCCCCATAACCTGCAGAATTGGGATTGGACCGCAGACTCCAGAAACAGAGGCTAGGGATCTAGGGATTATAAAAGATGGGCACATTTAAGTCCAGTGTTTAGGAAGAGCTAATTAATCTATACCCCTTCCTCTGCAATTCCATAGTCCCTCTGGGAATTGCCACAAACATAAACTTTTTTTTTTCTCGTGGATTCCTATTTTAACTAGAAGGTTTCAGCTTGTGATGTTATGCTTTTTATGTAGTAAACTGATTTAAAATGTATGCCAGTCATCTTCAGGGAACTCATTTCAGTCAAGATGAAACTAGTCTTACCTGAATCAATGTTTTAAGTGTCCCTGTGGCTCGGCATTTTGAATAATCAATCTGTCTCCATCGCTTCTTAATCATGCGCATCACAGTCTTTTTTATTTGTCAACCCTTTCGGATCCTGGCTTTTTGTTATTAACATGCCCCTAATGTCACATGCAAGCCTTTTCTTTAAAACAAGCTGCTCATTGGTGTATTTTGATACTTTTTATTATTACTAAATCTTTTTTCCCATAATTACACCACAATCATTATATAATCCCATAACAAAGAGTCTATTGAGGCACCATGCTTTTGTCAACTATGGGACACAGAATCCATAATTGCATTATTCAGCTTCTCCCCCCCCCCTTCTGCTTTGTAGAAACACAACCTATTTCACCAGTCACATTTGCACCTTGTTTGCTTGGTTATATATTATTTACTAAATCGTTGCCCTGAGGATAAACCGTGTAAAGTTGCTTTAAAAAAGTTATTTGTTTGATAATTAAGTCCTGAAAACCCATCGTTTAATGATTATTCCGAACCCATAAGGCAGAGAACCTCCATGACGTTTTTCTCTAAGTTTAATTACCGTATGCTAATTTCCTTGCCTACTACGTGATTAATTAAAATCATATTTTCATAATCATTTGGCACTAGTATTGTTTTAGAATTATCATGATCCCCTAAATAGTGTATGTAAATAAAGTCGGCTCTAATGGAAAGAATCAAAATGCAACGCTGAGGACCTTTATGTGTTTGTATGCATGCGATTGGCAACATAACTGGCTTATTTACATTAAATACGCCACAAGGTTACAGTGCAGATCAACGTCACTTTATCGCTGATTACTTCTCTTAAACGCCGGAGCGGTGACTGATGCTCCGGTCCCCCTGTCCGCCAAGGTTTTCCCCGGGAGTTTTTTTTTTTTTTTTTTTTTTTTTTTTTTTTTAGGAGAAGCAGACTTTGCATAGTTTCGGGAGCAGGTAAGAAGGGCGCTTTGTGGAGCCCGGCGCTGCCCCCGGGGGCTCGGCGGGGTCCGCGGGGCGCGGGCAGGGCCGGCGGGGCGCGGGCGCGGGGGCTGCGCGGGCGGGCGCGGGGGCTGCGCGGGGCGCGGGCAGCGGCGCTGGCCGGGGGGCTGCGGAGCGGCGCGGGCTCCTCGGGGTGTTTACACGCGCTCAAGGTCACGACCAAGCTGCGCCGTGTTAAATGGTTTCTTAGTTGCTAGACAGGGAGAAAAAATGGACGATCACAGACCATTCTTTGTAGATTATTATATCAAGGGTTCAGCTTTTGGCTCATCAAAGCTAAATGCCGCAAGACCTATCTAGTTGCTGTGAATTATGCCAAGACGACAATGGAGTGCTTTTTTAATGGTACAATGCATTTCACCTACCAGATAGGGGGAGTCCACGCTGAGAGATGGGGATGTCTTGTGATGTTGGGTGATCAGTATCAATGAAGGGGGTTATTCTGAAAAGAGACAGATTAAAATAAAGCGCTCTTTGCTCGGGATGTGCTGGAAGCAGTTGGGAGGGCTACCCGGAGCGGGCGGCCGCGGCAGCCCCGCGCCGCACTTTTCCCCCTCCGCACAAGAAAATGATCAAGTCAATCATGTGGACATGCTTCATTATTCATTGAACACAATCTTTTACAACGCTCCGTTTACGTGCGGGAGTTTCTTCTACGCTTTGCTTTAAATTTTAAGGTAAGAAAGACAAAGGTAAAAAGGGGGTTTTTGAGGATCCGGGAGGCTCCCGTGAGCCATCAAAGAGGCTCCAAAGTCAGTCCGGAGTATGTTTTTGTTTTTTACTTCTTTTTAATCATGGCAATGGGGCCTGCGTTTTCCACCGTGATTAAAAAAATACAGTATAATTAAATATCCATAGCAGTGACGTTTGCAAGCAGGGCTGTCAGGGGAAAAGCAGAAAATAATGAAAGGAGCGGAGAAGCCATTGAATGGCGCTATAGAACTTAGCCTGAAGAAAACCCTACGTTTTTCCTCTTTCTCTCTCGTTTCTTTTAAAACCGTTACTTTACAAAAAAGGAGCGGGCGGGCGAGGCGAGGGGAGGCGAGTGCCGGCGGCGGCCGCGGCTCTGCCCGGGGGCCGCCCGCCGCCGGCCCCAGCCCGCACCGACCCTGCCCTTAACTTGCCCAGAAACTTTTTGTTTTAAAGGGTTTGCTGCGGAGCAAACTTTGCCGAAGTGACTTTAAACGCGGCCCCCCCCCCCCCCTTTCCTCCCTCCCTCCCCCGTTAGAATCCCGTCTAATCGTGGTGTAATTTGTAAACTCCCCCCCCCTCTTTTTTTTTTTTTTTTTTTAATCAAAGTTAGCTGATGCATACCATGTGTCAAACTTGTGAGATTCAAGTGCCTAAGAGACCTGCCATTTTGTGCTCTAATCGACCTCTTATGAATAGGAGCCGTGCATAATGCTGCGAGGAGCGTTGTGACATTCAAGTAGGCACTAAATGTCAGGCCAGGTCTCAGCCCTGTCGGGGGGAGCGGAGCGCGCCCGGCGGCGCCGCGGGGAGCGGGGAGGCACCTGCCAGCCCGCCGCCGGGGCTTTTGTCAGCGCCCGGAGAAAGTAACAGGTTAAGGAGGAAACTTAAATGGCAATCCCCGGCGGGGAGGGGGGGAGCATCACCTTCCCGGCGGCGCGCCGTGCGCGGAAGGGCCGCGGGGGCGCCGCTGCTGCGCGGGGCAGCGGCCTCGCTCTCCGCGGGGCTGCGCGGCCCGGAGGGAGCGCGGGGGAGCACCGGGCCGGCGGCGGGATTATAGCGGGATGGGGAGGGGGGGAGGAAGGAGAGATTCTTTGATGCTGTGTAGGAAAGAATCCAGATTTTAATGCGCCCATCTGTTGCAGTTTTGCAAATAATTAATATATATGTGTGTATGTGTGTGTGTGTGTGAGAGAGAGGGGCTGGGGGAGCGCTGCCGCCTGTGAACTTCAACGCGAAATAAAAGGTCGCGAAGATTTATGCTGTTTATCGGAGGGTCCGCGGCTCCCGCGGGGCGGCTCGCACGGGCTCCATCCGCAAAGTTAGTTGCCGGCGTGGCCCGGCGGGGCCGGGCGCGGTGCGGCCGCGGGTGCCGGCGCCCGGGGCGGGCGCGGCGGGGAGGGCTCCGGCCGCCGCCTGCCTGCCTGCCTGCCTGCGCGGCGGGCATTGTTTCGGGGTGCGTGCGGCGGATGTGGCCGCGGCTGATACAGTGTCGAGGCGGGGACGTGATTTGTCAGATCCCTCCGTTCGCACTTGAGCCGCCGCCGGCGGGCCGGGAGCGGCGGTGCGGGAGCGGAGCGCGGAGCGCGGTGCGGGGCAGGGGCGGTGCGGGGCGCGGCTGCCCGGCCGCCCGCGGCGGGAGCGCTCTGCGGGGCTGTGCATTCCCTCGCCGCCCCCCGCCCCCCCGTGCAGTTTAAAATAAATCCAACAGGGGCCGTGTTTGCTGAGCTGATGTGCCCGGCTGATACAGATAGCGGCGGCGAGCCGCCCGCTTCTGTGGAAAAAGACTATTTTAAGTGTCATAATTAAGTTTAGAAGCCTTGTTTGGGCTCATTCACTGCTCGAAATAAAAAGGACTGGCTGCTTTTAGACCCTTTCTGAAGGGGTTGGCTAAGCGCCTCTGCACGTTCGCTTGGAGAAGAATGTTTTCTTTTCTAGTTTAATATTAGAAACTATATTTTTACTTGTTTAAACCGGATTTGATTTTTTGGAGATTTTTTTTTCCTCTCCCCCCGCCCCCCCATCGCTCAAATCTTTGTTCATTGTTCATTGACTGTGGAAGGCTGCTTAAATGTACGGAGAGAGGGGGGAGGCCCCCTCGGTGGTTTGATGTTGAAATAGTAAACCTGAATGAGGAGGGTGGCTGGAAAAGTGGACATTGCAGCTTTAATTAACTTCAAGATGCTTCAGCGAGGACTAGAGCGTAGTAGTGACGTTGCCTCATAAATCTGTCCAGTACAGTGCGTTGCATTGAACTATTACAGTATCACCATCATATTGAATATTCACTACCTATCCGGGAGCAGATTTGCATAATTGGATCTTTTTTAAATGAAACTTGTTTGCAAAAACCCAAACAAAACCAAAAAAACAAAAGCCCGAGTGAAAACCGCGGCGATCTGCATGGTTATAAAGGGTTCAAACATATCCGAAAAGTAAGTGACCTGCATAAGTACATCAATAGGTTAAGTGCAAATAAGATGAGAAGTGCTTCTGAAAGCTGTACATTCCCTATGTGGTCTCTTGGGTTGTTTCTCAATAGCGAGATTTTTTTGTAGCCTCAGGGATTTTAGGTTTTCTGTCTGCTTTCATAACTTTTTCCCTCACAGTTGTTATACAAGGTGAGGCTTTTGTACCATGCCTGTGTACCTGTAGTGATGCTTTTAAAGGAAATAGACGAACAGTTTGTAATTTGTGCTGTTTGACTTGTATAATTATGGCTACTGTGGAAGTGAAAATGTGTATTGCAGTTATATTTCTGGTCATCGAATAGATCATCACTAAATATGTCAGAATGTTCAAAGATTGTTTGTGTATGTGTTTGTGTATGCTTAAAAATCGACTAAGTTACCTAAGCTGTTACTTCTTAAATCAGAGAGGCAACTAGCTTTTTGATGTGTATGTACCCCCCCGTTTGATGGAGGATGAAGATGACTGAAGTAATTTAAAGTACCAGCAATTTTTAGAGTGGATTTGTAGCTTCTGTGTAAACCCCATCCCCTCCTAAGCGAGTGGCTGGCTTGCAATATTGCAGTTTTGGATCGGGCAGGTTTCGAAGTGTTTTGTGAAATCAGATGCTGCTGGTGTTTCGGATGCTGCGAGGGAAAGTTGTGGAGGGAAGGCAGCTGGAGCTGGAAGTTGCCGGGCGGGGAAGGGGAAGGGGAGCAGCCCTCGGAGGGGCGAGCGGGCAGAAGTGCAAAGTCTGCGTGCAGCCCCAGCCCTGCCCCGGCTCTCCCCCCTCGCCCAAGGCTGCTTTAGTTATGATGTCATTCTGATAGTGGAGAGCAAATGTCTCCTGATTCTACCATTAAACGCCTGGCTGATTTGCCTGATAATGATAGCATTGACGTCCTGCTCCTTGACAAATGCAAGCCCTACGAGCCCTATGAATTAACTTTTTTCCCATAGCTGGGAGCCAGCTAGCTTTACGACTCATGAATGTAGCAGCACTTCTTTGACAGATTACTTTGAACCTCCTCAATTCTGCAGCAAACCCCCTCCTCTAGACACCCCTTCTGTTAGGCTGCTAGCAGACCCCTGGACAGTTTGGGCCTGATTTGCAGGGCTGCTGAGCATTCATCACTTCCACTGACTTCAGATGGAGTTGTGGGTGCTCAGCAGCTTTGAAAATCAGGCCCTGTGTTCAGTCAACAGATGATGCATTTTTTTGGTTTGTTTGGTTTTTATTTTTTTTTTTTGTTGTTGCTTTTTAAGTTAGACAGTTAAAGAGGGCTCTATGATTTCTAGTCATTATAAAAATATTTGTAAATAGCTTGAGTTGTTTGTCCTAGTCTGGTCTGTTTTACCCTTTCTGTTATCCTTTTTTTTTTTTAATTTTATTTTCAATTAATCTTCTAGTGGATGTGCTGTTAATCTTCATAAGAAAAGGATCATAAATGAGTTGTTTAAAGTTTTCAGAATGTTGTAGAAGAAAAATGTTTCCAGTTTGGTACCAAGTGCTGAGAGATTCGATTGCTGTTTCAGAACGTGCACTAGAAGAGAGTCTCGGTACAGTTGCTAAACCCTGCGACTGGGTGCACTTTCTCATGTCTGCTCTGCCTTCAGATTTTGCTCCTGACTCTGAATTTCTATCCCTGCAGGTAAATGAGATTTAATATGATGGGGTTTTTAAAGTGCCAGTGACTTAAACTTTGTTTTTGTGTGCTGTTACGATGATGACAATTAACAACTGCAGATGTAAGAAAGGTCAGCCTCTCTGTTACTTTTGCAGGGAATGAACATGAAGTATTTGCAAGCTAAAGCTGTGTTTTGCAAATGATTTCCTGAAGATAAAAGTTGCTGTGATGGAAACACTGTATTAAAACTCTTTTGATAAATTGACTATGTCTTTATTAATGGAAAAGAAGGAAAAAGAATCGTTCTACGGGCTTTTTGACTTCTGAACATATTTAAGCTCTAATACTCAGCAAGTTGTCTGGCACTGTCTTCACTGTAGACTTTTATATAATGAAGAGGCTGATTGTCATATTTTTGTCCATGCCAGAGGCCAATAACCCAACCCATTCATTATCAGAAGAGAGTAGCCTGTAAGTTGCAACATCAGTACCACTGTTTTGCTTGCAGCAATGAAGACAGTGCTGAGATCAGAAATTGTGATCTTCAGTACAGAAAGCTGACACATTAGGTTGTTTACCCACCATGGAGCCTTAGGTGACCAAAGAGATTTGCTTTAGAACAGATGTAGAAAATCCACTAGTCCATTAAAATGGGCTGTGCTTATTCCCTGGGAAGCACAAGTTTCATCAAGTGTAGGGAAATCAGTAAGAAGTAATTTTTCCAAATGTTGATTTTTGCTTAAAGTTGACTTTGAATTGCACAGGTGTTTTTAGAGTGCCTTGACTGAAAAAAAAAAAAAAAGACATGATTTATATGAATTTTATGAAAATGGAAACTAAAGCCATAGATAGATTTATTTTTATAGTTTGAGTTTGTGGACAAATAAAGAATTTTAATCTTCTGATTTAGTGTACTTTAATAAGATTGTAAGCAAATCTAAATTTTAATCTCTGAATTTCTCTCAGATACCTGAAGAGATGTATATTGGCTCTTCACAATGCTGAAAACAGTATGATCTTGAAAAACTATTTTTCTGTCCTCCCTTTCATACCTTGCATTTCCCTCAGTTGCAAGCAATTTGGATTCAGGGAAAGACAACAAAGATGAAAAAATAGAATACATACTCTTTCTTTTATAGAAACATGAATAAACTTATTTCTGGCAACTGTAGATGGAAATCCGAATTTCTCTAGTGAAGAAACTCCAGGCACAGATATTTGTGGAAGAGGAAAAAAAAAAAAAGGATGAGCTACTGAAAGCAAATATGTAAAAGTAAAATAATTCTAGATGCTTAACTGGCTGATCTCAGGGTTATTGTACAGCTGTGTGGTTCTGGCTTCCAGTTGTGTGGCCGAGTCTGGAGTATGAACTCTGTGGGACCAAGGCAGTGATCAGGATCTGCCCTTGGCTGGAGACAAGAGAGAATCGCAGCGATCCGATAGATGTGGAACGGGAAACAAGCGGGGAGCCTCTGCCCAAACCTGCGTGGATCACCGTAACTGATGTGACATTTTCACTCATATTGGCTGGTTAAGCAGCAGAGCCAAGCACTGAGGGAGAGATTTGAAGCATCTTTTTAAGGGCAGCAGAGATCCAGATCAGGAAAGAGGCAGGGGAATAGGGTAGTGAAGGAGGATTTGGGTTGCCTCTGTCTAACTGCACCAAAGCTGTCACTGAATATGCTCCCAGAGGTAGGATTCTCCCAGTATTCTGAATTTGGCACCTTTCCCTTAAATTTAAATTTGCTCTAATTTTCAGGTGCATCTTACTAGCTAACCAGATGCATCAAAAAGGCAAAAGAATTATAGAGGAGTAATTATAATTAGCCTAGTTGTCTGTGTTTTTTAAAAATTGTAAGACGGGTCCTTGAAAGTATTTTGAAGTCACTGTTTTTTACAGTTCTTAATCTAAATACTCCATGTGAGATTGTTTTCTAAAGAGATGGGTTCATCGGGTCAAGTTGAACTATATTAAAGACAAACAATTTTGTTATAATCTGACTGTCTTTTAAACACAGATGAGGAAAACAGAACTAAAATAGCCACAGGAGCCTCAATATCTGATCTTTCCTCCATTGTGCATTGCAGTATTTGAGACTCACATAACCAAAAGCACAATTAGGTAATTCCTTACGAGTATTTTACCACATGATGAAAAAAGCAGCGCAGCCGATCCTGGTAGGACATTAGCAGACAGATCTGCAGGTAGCAGTGCCTGAAAATAATGATGATGGCTTCATTCCCATGGCATGGGGCAAGCAACAGAGCTTCTTTGAACCAGCAGCTCATTTTGCTTGCATGAGTGTTGAACTGTCCAGCTGCAGGAATCTGGGGCTCCAGAGGGAGGGAGTGCTTGCCAGGAGGGTGGGAGCTGGTGGAGATTAGGCAGGGGTTATCCCAGGGGGGTACCACAGTGCCAGGGAAAGGCTGCTTGGGAAAATTGGGCCCTGTGTCAGTTTTGTGAAGAGGAGAAGCCAGAAAGGGAAAGAAAAAGGAGAGTATGAGCTGACTTTCACTCCCAAGAGGGGTGCAGGGGAGGTTGGTGGCAGGAACCACTACAGGACCACCTGTGGCCACTACTCTGCCTTGGGACAGCCTGGGATGTCCTGGGGAGTGTTCCTGCTCGTCATCCTTAGGAGGGTCAGGGTGCTGTGGTGCAGAGGGGTACATGGCTGTTCTGATTCTTCCCATTATGATAAGCTTGTTTCAGCCTTTATGTGAATTTTGATATGGTTTTGCCTTTTTTTTTTTTTTTTTTTTTCTTCTCAGTAAATGCTATTAGAAACTTTTCCTACTTTTTTATGCCTTTGGGATATTCTGCCACAGTCACTGTGGTTCTTTGTGAGGAGGATGGGACCCTATTGAGCTCATCAATGCTACAGAGGGGTTGCTATCAAGTACCACAATCTACTCCGTCACAACAGGGTTATGTGTTGTACTTCCTTCATAGTAGATCTGGGAATTAGCCCTGGTAACCCATGTCATAGCACTCTGCTAGGTTGCCAGCCTGGCATTAAATTTATTTTTTCAAATGATGGCATGCAGTATGAATGTTGTTTTATTTCACTCTCATCAGCTGGCCGACATAGATTTTGCAAGCATTATTACCATCAATCTCCTCATTGGAATACCAATGGTAGACACAGATGTAGATGGGTCTCTTTAATCAAAAATTTAGAGAAACATGGGTAAATAGGAAATTCAGGTAGAATAACTCCATGCTAAGTACATGTGGAATAAATTATCAACAAGGGAAGGATAAATGAGTTCAAGGGAAGCCTAGGTTTGTTTCTTGAGAAAGAGCATGTGAGAGCTTGGGTGAAGAAAGCAAAGAGGTGTAAAATCAGGTTTCTATTAACAAATGCTAACGTGGTGGGCTGGATGTTCATCTCCTAACATTTATTTTGATAGCTCTGTATGGATGAGCTACGTTTAATTTTCGTGTGTGTTTCCTAACACTTGTTCCCTAGATCTTGTTTCTTCAGCGGTCCACTGAAATCTTAAAACATGGGATAGTGCAGCATTTTAGTTTTGGAAACAGTTTTACTCAAGGGAACGACGTGACAGTGAAGTGTTGATCAAGTGAATTAGGGAGAAACCTTTTCTTCTCTGACATTAGTTTGTAATTGACAGGAGAAGTAGAAACTGCTTTCTAGTCTAGTGGCCAAGGATTTTTGATAGATGTGTGCCCTAGTTCAATCACATCAAAATATGATATCATATTTTGAAAAAAAACCCACTCACATATACATGTTTTTATTTATTTATTTATTTTTTAATAATTTTATTTCTCCAAGGTTTGCACGAACACTGAGTTCCAGTCTATACCAGGACTTCTGAGGTTATTGAATGCTGAGGGTTGACTCAATGTTGGAAAGCAGCACGAGTTTTGAAATTGCTGCTTCAAAGTAACTTTTACCTTCATTTTGTTGGAATACATCCTGCATTTTCAGGAAAATTATGAATCTCTCTTCTCACAGAAAATTGCATAAAGTTTAGCAAAATTTTTATTGATTTTGATGTGATTTCTAGGATCCAATTCTGCTTTTGTTATTTCAGTCTGCGTATGACTGAGCCAGTGGATAAAATTTCCTTTCCTTACCTGGTGAAATGCACGTGATTCTTAATTTTACTGTAAGTACAATGTGCAGCTCCACTGTTTCCTGATCAAACTTTTTCTCCTTTCATCATCTCACATACAAAAATGAATCCAACTTTTTAAGTTTAAAAAAATTCAAAGATTACAGGCAACCCAAAACTGAATTGTGCAATGAAATTACTATTTATTACCTTTCTAAAGTAACTGCTCTTCATTGATTCATTGAGATTTTGCCATAGGAGTATCATTCCTCCTAGGGCTAATAAAATAACTAGGAGAAGTTAACCCAGTATCATTATTAGTACCATAATACAGACTGAGCAACCTCCACTGCTCTAGCTACTTCCCTCCTTTGGATTTTACCATAAAATGCCTCTTAAAATAGCTTGGCTATTTTGAAATATTCTTTACTGTTTTAAAGATCAAGCATTCAAGCATCTTTTTTTTTTTTTTTTTTTTTCCCTTGAACACACAAAGCTATATGCCTGTGCCTGCATAAATGGACATGCTTTGAGATAAATGAGCAATAGGAAACCCAAAACAACTTCTGGATTAGAATTTCAGTCTTTTGTTTGGTTGGTAGTATCTTTGGCATGATAGGGGCTTTCCAAATATAGGAGTACAGTTTCTGGCCAGAACTAGCTGCCATTTTCTTATTGCAGTTGAAAAATGCCAGTTCATTAGTTTGCATCAACATGCTGCATCTTTGAAGGATTTCTCAGGTCCACAATTGAATTTCTGCTCAAAATGAAAGAGTTGCATCTCTGCACTTCATTATGAACTGGTGATTATGGAATGCACCTGGGTCACTGGAGAGCTGGATTCAGATCGTTCCTCTCTATCTGATTTAACTCAGCTTTTTCAAATCAAGTTTCTCACTCATCCCAGGTGAGTGCTTTAAAAACACACTTTGGCTCTTCTTTTTAAGTTCCTGCTTCAGGCTATTCCAATTTGAATAATCATTTAATTATTCAGTGGGTCAGAAGAGAGCTGACTCTTGGCTTGGGCACTCCAGTGTGGTGTGAGAGACTGAACCCAACTGGTTCCTGTTGCAGAGTCCTGCAGCCTGAACTCCTGAGGATGATGTGGTGAGAGCAGTCTCATATTCTTACCGTTGTCTTGCTGGCTTTTCCTTTTGAAAAATTGCAAAAGGTGTCAGGTTAGTCCCAGAGGAGGGCAAAAGGAAATTCTAAAATCTTCAAAGAATTTGTGATACTGAAAAATTCTTTCTTGCATAGTACACAATTCAGCTGTTATAAAAGTAGTTGGTGATGGAGTGCATCTTTATAATCCAAAAATTTTCATCTCAAAATGGAGTTTTGTTGCCATTATTTTTGTTGGGTGGATTGTGTGTTTGAACTCAATATTCTTACATGCTCCTGAGCTCTGAGAGAGTAGCTCTAGGAGGTGTGATGGGTGAAACATTAACCCTTTCTCCTGGTACTGCCTTGGACCTTGTGCAGCACAGAGCTTGCTGTGGATGGCTCTCTGGGAGTGCTGGGAGGAGGAAAGAAATGCCGTGTAAATGCCAACAAATGCCTGAGAAATGCAAGGGATACTGCACTTGTTCCTTCTCTCAGGATGAACCTCCTCTGAGGTGGAGAAAGTCTGTGAAACTGGCAGATTTCTCTGTCAGGATCTCTTAAAAAGCAGAGAAGAAATGTCTTAATCTGTAGAAGGGGAATCCACACAGGGAGGAAATCCTTCTTTTCTTAGAGATAGAAATACTCATTTTGATAGCTTCTGTTTGCTCTGTCTTTCATTCTTAACTTGTCTGGCAGCACAACTCTGGCAGGATCCATGCTGTATTGGTTGGTTCCCCTCCTGGCTGCTCTGCAACAGTGATGGATGGGAGCCAAGGGAATAAATATAGCTCTGAGTTCCAGTAGTAACCCCCTGCCACACTTCTACACAGAAACTGGGAGGTCACGGGGGGAGAGGGGATGGCTCAGGTCTGGCTTCAGCACAGAGGGAGTTTCTGTGCTCCCCGAGGAAGGGGAAAGGTGCTGCAGAAACCCACTCCTGCCTTTGTTCCCATGCAGAACTGAAGGGATCTGTAGATCTATTTTAAAAGCATCACCATTGGCTGTGCAGTTTCCATGTGAGTTTATTAAATGTGGACATTTTTTTATATGTAAAAATAACTTCACCATTTTGTTATTTCCTTTTACGTATTTCACTTTGGTTGGAAAAATGAAATCAATCTAGTCAGCTTTTCATCAGTTTCTCTTTGGCTGTCATGCAGTTGCACAATGCTGCAGTGCTTGGCTAGCAAAAATGTTTACAACGAAAAATTGTTTTCAATGGGATTAAAAAAAGAACCGTGGAAACATTTTTATTGGTCTTCAATTTTTGTGTGATTTGGATTTTTACAAGACCTAAATTACATCAATGGTGTGGCTCTGATTTGATTTTGAGATTTTACTCTATTTTTATATATACTTGCAAGGTACAGACAAGATACTGCTACCATCCTCTGTCACAAAGTACAAAAAATTCTAGCTTATTTCTTTGCAGCTGATTCAAAGTCCTTGGAAATCATGAGCACCTTGAGTTGACTCTCAAGAGTTTGGGGTCACACCTTCCACCTGTGTGTAGATACCTGTTGTAAGTTGGTTTAAGCAGTCTTCATCATTTAGAACAGCTCTGAGTTGATTTCTGATCTATCAATGCTGTGAGATTGCTACAGCTGAGGTGAATCTGGGGATATGTCTGCAACCCTTAAATACCTTTATTGCAGCTGGCACCTATAGAAATCTCACATATGGAGAATATATGAAGTCAGATCCTTGGAAGGTTAACTGTAATAAAATCTTAGGAGTAAAATATTGGCTGACAGTTACCCTTTGCATCAAAACTCTTAAATTATTTTTAAAAAATGTGCTTGTGATGAGTGTTGAGTTAGTTTGGATTTTAATTTATTTTGCTTTACAGTTTAAGTTGCAAAAGGCTCTTCTAGGGATGGCGTGAATTTGTGGATATTTTCTGAATTTGTGGACTGGGGCAGTCTGGGGGGGCACTGCACCTCTCCAGGGCTGCTGCCACTATAAACAGGGAGGAATTACACCCTGAGCTGTTTCTTACACTGCCTTTGTACCTTCATCCAGTGTCCCTCAGCAGCCACCATGAACCTACCATTGGAGTGAGGAATGGGGCCCCTTGGGTACCCTTTGGAAAGGGAAAACCTTTCTCTTAGAGAAACGGGAATTTCATAGGGCCCAAGCTTGCAGATAAAAACTCTTCCAGCGTTTTTATGATCAACATTCACCACTGAGTTCACTAATTGAAGACCTTAATGAATGTTGTAATGATCAGGTCTGTTATTGTCACTGATTCAGTATCTTGTTTTCAGGTGTGAGCTGGCTGACTCAAATTTAGTTTTCTCTCTTCCAAGTGAAATCATCATCACGCAAGCAAAGAAAAAATCACCACAACCCCCCCTGCTCTATAAATATAATATATCACAGCCTCTTTCAAACACCAACTGTTGATTGGCTACTACCCATGTCATGATACTAAATCATTGACTTCAGGCTATTAACCTTTTGCTTACTGAATACAACTTTTGCAGTGAGCTCACATCCACCATCTAGTTAGCCAGAACTTGCATTTGATAACTGCTGTGGAATGGAAGAAATTAACATGCAGACTTTTTCTGTGATATTGGGAAAGGTATTGAAATTTACAATTTACAAATAACACCAGCTGGATTTGAAAATGGTTTACACATGTATAATCTGTAATGTAACACAACTTTCATTCTCCTGCTCTGTAGCTGGTATAAAGATCTAAAAGCAGATTTGATGCCTCTGTAAAAATAGTCTGGCTAGTCTATGTTCTTCAACTGCATGACACTTATTCATGTACCTTTTTTAGAAGAAAACATCTCTTTTCAGAATATGTTGATGTTTATAACCATATGAGGACTATTTTTATGGGTGTGTTTTGCTTTGATGAGGTTTTCTGTTGGGAGATTGGGTTTTTGAAGATGTGATTAATGAATTTAAGTCAAACAAAATGCTACCTGTTGGATTGCAAAAACCTTTTCTTTTTTGTTTCTCCTTTATTAACATAGATTTACAAATAGGTCTTCAGAAAAATTTTATTGTTACTTGTTGTTATGACACATCATATATCTTTTGCTAATTGTGCATTCTTTTCTTGGCTTTAATTATATTGTGGAGCAAATGTTTTGTCATTTAAAAAATAGCATGGCACAATTCCATCATTTCTGAATTAATAATGAAAATACCCTTGAAGACCCCATCACTTTTTTCTCCCTTTAAGATGCCAATAATCTCTGCCCCTTTTTCTCTGAGGCTGGTGGTGGAGCTGAGCACAATAAGGAAAGCAGAGCAAAGTGGAGCAGGAGCAGTGGCTTCCAGCATGCTCCCAGCTCTGCGTGCAGCTGGCAGGGCAGGAGCTCTTGGGGCGGCGTCTCTGGGTCAGCCACAATGCAAGAGAAGCACGACAGGAGAAGCTGGGCTGGCAGGTAGAGGGAGAGGTGTTGCACGTGTCTTTCATACTCGATTTGAAGATTTTTCCCCCTTTGCGTAATTTCTTCAAATTGGAAATTGGTTGAACAAAAAAGGGAGGAGCAGGGAAGTGTCTTGAACACTTTCCATTCTCTGTTCAGATGTGTATGTGGTTTTTTCACAGAATTATCCAGAAAGCATCTGTGAACAATGGAAGTTCTCCTCATTAAACTGAAAGTTCTGCCAGGCTTGGAAGCCATTTGTACCTTGTTCTGCTTCCCATGTGCACCTGCTGGGTGTAGAATTTAGTCCTGTCCAGTTGCTTGCATTTAGGATTTGCCCTTCCTTAAGATCAGCATTTAGTACTAGGGCAGCTTTTATATATTGAATAAGGATCATTTATTCCTATAGAAAGAAGAGAGTTTAACAGCAATGTACAATCAATATGCAAAAGCCTACTAAGATAATTTGTATTCAAATGTGCACAACATTAATTCTAAACAATCTTAAGCCCTTATTTTGTCCAATGATTGCTGGACATCTAAGTCAAGAAGGCTCTTCTAACTTATTAGTTTATTATCAACAATATTGCCAACACTTAAACTCTTCAATTAGGTAACCCAGTTACCTATTATTCTATTAGGGCTTGCTGCACTCTGAATAAAGTCCATACTGAAACATTTCTTGCCTTAGCACAGGTGCCCCATCCTTCTATGAGCAGGTGTATGTGGAGTTTGTAAAGTGTACAAGGAGAATGTAAATAATTTAGTATTTTATAGGATGTTTGCATGCCTGTCTTACAACTGCATATGAAGACACCTATAAAAGGTATAAATATAAATAAGTACAAACTTGTCTTTGAGAAAGTGATATGACAAGAGTAAGAATACTTTAGAATGATCACATATTTTTGTTATTTAATAATACTTTTTAATACTTTATACTTTTTTTTTAATTTAATACTTTTCCCCCTTTCTTTACATGCTTAATTTTTCTCAGGAAGGCTGTATGTTAACAAAATTTTCTGTAGCCTATAGGAATTCTTTTGTTTGTGGGGAGGATTGTATGTACCTTCAGCTGTGAATAATTTGTGGATATAATTTGTTTCATGAGCTCTCTTTCGGATTTTATAAAAAAGATATTCACACACATGTAAGGACTGTCAGTTAAAGCTGTTCAGTGCCAAACCTTTCTGGTACAGTGCTGTGAATCCTCCTGTACTGCTTCAGCTGATCTCATACTGAGCATTTCTGGAATAGCATTTGATCCTGACTTAGTGTGGAAGCAGTGGTATTGCAATGTGTTTTAGTTGTTTGGCTAATGCTGGGTGTCAGGTGCTAAAGCATTTCTGTGCTGAATTGGGTCTTCTGCAGTTAGAAAAAGTCTAAGTAGTGAGAAATCCTGGACACAATTCAGTTAGGTATTACAGTGTTTTGAAAATCTGCAATAAGCCATATTACCTTCTTGTTTTTTATAACTTTTTTATCTCTGTTGTTCCCATCAATAATCTGTGATTTCAAAAATCATGTGTGGTCTCATAATTGTTTCTTAAATTGGCTGGAATTCCTTTAAAAATGTGGTTCAAAGGAAGAGTTGCTTTTCATACTTTAGAATAGCTGTGGTCTTGAATTACATTTAGAAAAAGATGTATTAAATATAAACAAATACAGTGTTCATGTAAATGTTAATTAAGCTCACATCACAGAACTCTGCTTTTTTTTGTGAAGAGCAGGAAAATTCTTCTCATTTTCTTGTTCTTTCCACCAAGGCTTGTCTGGCATCATTCCAGCACCACCTTCCCACAGCAGGATGACTTCAGACACCCCAGGGGACGGGGCTGTTCCCTTGCCAGGGCCACTCCTGGCTCTGAGCTGCTGGGACTCTGGAGCAGCTCCTGCCAGGGGGCCCTGGCTGAGCCCTGGCCAGCTGCAGATGAGGAAAGGTGAAGGCAGGGGGCTTGGAAGGAGTTTTATACCTCCACAGCCAGGTGATGGAGGCAGGAAATGCACGTGGGGAGTGGCCAGGACAGGCAGGAGCTGGAGTGGCACTGCTCATTCCCCTGTCAGAGCTGGAGCATCAGGGATGCAGGGGCTGCAGACCATGGGAGCTCCAGCTTGGAGGCCCAGCTGAGGAAGAGGAAGATGAAGAAAGAACGAGATAAGTTTTTATTGTGTCCCAGGACAATGCTGTCCTCTATGCATTCAGATCAGAGCAGCCCACAGCCATACAAAATAGCTCTTACACTCTCACAGGTTGTTCTGTTGAACTGATATTTGCTGTTTCAATTTTCTTTGCAGACCTTGATAGCAAAGTCACTGCTCTTTCCCTTCTCATTGGAACTCCCCATAAAATAAGAGATCTGTTCCAAATATTGAAGAATTAAACCTAACAGAATGAAAAATTAACATGCTAAATATCATAAGCAGCGATATAAACAAGGTGCTATGTCATTTTGCTTGCCAAAGACTGAGCCCTCTTTTATCCAAAACCAGATTATGTTCTTCATCTCTCTAATGGAACTATTAGAGAATTCATATTGGAAGCCAGGACCTTATTTGTGATGCTGCTTCTCCTTTGGGGCTGATATTGAAGCACAGGCACAGTATAAAACTTCAGAAAGAAGGCAAATATGAGATAGTTTTAGCCCAGGATTAGCAGCTAGGACTCTTGAGTGTCATCTGGACATTGATTATTTGTCAGATAATGCAATTACATTTAATGGAGGGCACTGCTCAGGAGTTACAGAGTTTAAGTAGCACGTTTGGGTTTTATGCACTGCACCATGTTCGCAGTCACAGCGGGAACATGAGTGACATTTGACACTACTGCTCCAAAGCAGCTGCACGCCACTGAAAATACTGAAAACCCCTCAAAATGCCTGTCCTGCTCTCCTTGCTCCCAAGCCTTGTTTGTGCTGTCCCTGAGAGGCGGGGGCTGCCCCAGAGTGGTGTTGGAGGATGCTGTCACACGTTGTGTGCCTGTCAGGGAGCTGACACACTGGCTATTGACTGTGACATGTCACTTACATGAAGCCATGCAGGGCTGCTGCAGCTTGGGGCACTGCACAGGTTGGGGAGGCAGCAATTGTGGTCTGTTTGCCTTTGTGTGACAGACACACCAAGAGGCATGAGAGTCTGAGCAAGGCCTCACATTTCAGGGTTTCTGCATTCCTGTTAACAGAGGAAGAAAAGAATGATGTGCCTAAGATGGTTTGAAATAAAACAGAGAAGAATCCTGTCCCTGTCCTTACATGAACCCTGGTAATAAAAGGGAGGACTCCACCTTTTCTTATTGCAGTGGATAAGGAGTGATTAAATAAAATTCTTGCTTCTGTTTTCCTTATTGGCCTTAAAGTCTAAGAATAAATCTTGGCTCCATTGAATAATGGTGACTTTTCCCACCGAGTTCACTGGAACCAAGATTTTCTCTTAGAAATAATTGTCAGCTTTCCTCCTCCCATGGTCAGGGTCCCATGAACATTTGTGTTCCTGAGTCATTCTAGTGATCCTGAGAAAACTCTCCCTCTCAAAAAGCCTAAGGCTGGTAGGCTCATGTGGTTTTCTTCCATGGCAACACCTGTGATCTTCTCTGACCCAAAAAAATGCCCCTGAATCTGAGGTGATCAGACAAGCCCTAGGACATCCTCTGATGCTCTTCTAGGCAGAGCTGCTGTCAGGTCTGGCTTGGCCATACCTGGATTTGAGTAGGGTTCCTCAGGTTGTCACCTGCAGACAGAAGAGCTCCTGACTCTGCACAGTAGAATACAGAGAAGCCCTGCTGACCAAAGGCTCTGTATCACAGTGGAAATGCTCCATCTCACAGAAATGAAAACACGATTAAGTATCTGAACTTGGTTTATTCATGACAAGCCAGTATTTAGCTCAAACCTTTGAGTATCAAACGGATGGCCTTGACTTCAGTGACACTGAAATCGCCAAAAACTGCATTTGCATGTTCCATGCTGGAAGGGCCTTCTGAAACTGTGCCTCAGTTTGCATGGCTAAGAGTTAAGGTGTTCCAAGAATAGCTGCCTTAGATGGGGAATCTACACCTTTTATCTGAACTTCTCCTTTTATTTAAACAAACACACCCAAACCCTCAGGAGCTCAGGTAAGGCTGAGCTTCCAAAACAGTCCTAAGAGTTTCAGCTGGAATTACACAGAGGGCTCCAGCTGGTAACTGTATTTTGAGTCTGAGCAATCCTAGTTTGACTATTACTGATTGTACAAGCAGCAGTAACAGATTTCAGCAGAAACCAAAAGGGAGAGATGAAAGTCCTAACACAGCTTCTTTCCCACATGCCTCAGAAATCCCAGACTGTGTCTTGTCCCATCTGTACAACTGAGAATTTTTTCTTTTAATGGGAAATTAAACAGCACAATCAACCTAAAGAACTGAAGTCTACAAAATGTAGATGGGTATTTGTATGTTTAAGTTCTGGAAGAATTTTGGTAATTATGTGCATAGTTTTGAAATCCTGAGGATGTCCAGCAGTGGCAGAGCGTGTGGATGAGCACTGCTGTGGTGCATGCAGATAATTCATATTTTCATAGGACTTGATAGTCAGCATGGGAGTAATCTCAGACTTGGCTAATGAAAGTGGCTGCACCTGGTTGAGATGCTGCTGGAAGCTTTTCTCTGTCAAAGATACTTATGTGTGGGTGCTTCCTACTTTATCAACCTCGTCCCTTCCTTATGCCCTTAGGCTCAGTTGTGTTAAGGAACTGAAACACTTGAGATCATCAATGTTTTGGCAAAAGCTGGCTCTGCATAAATGTGAATGTCTCTGAAGGCTGCTCTTGCATGCAAAGTTATTTGGTTATTTGAAAATGTTTTTTAATCTGGTAGCTGAATCATTGCCTTTGTAAGCTGTAGCTTAAGTTCTGTGTAGGTTTTATCAATAAGAGCATGACTTTACATTTTCCTTCTCAGCTCTGCCTACATTCAGAGGGCTTCCATATTGATAGATAATTTGGATGTTGATTCCATGACAGTTGCCCCTTGGTGGAAAGGTTCTAAAATCAGTGTGACCTGCAGGAACACCAGGCACCCCGTGCAAATGGAAATGTGCCGTCCTCAGCTGTCAGTGCAGTTTGCAGAGAAATGAGCACATGACAGCAATTTGAATGTTGAACCTTCTTTAATTCAACACATCATTTGGTTTCAAAATAGTTAAGTAAATTGTATTTAAATAATTGTAAACATTCCAAATAGTCATCCAAAACAAATTGTACTTTGCATAATCGTAACTTAGGAACAAAATATTGCAATATAAATCAAGGAAGAGTGAAAAAAAATTGGTAAACAAAGAAAGTATGTTTAAATTTGTTCACATACTTATCCTTTGTAGATATTTTCCTTTTTTTTTTGGTGATTATTTAAGGTACTGTGTAAAATTTCAGACTAGTGTGGGTTAAAAATACTTAATATCTTTTTATTGCTCTCTATTCCTTTGAATATTTATTTTCTGAAACTTGAAAGCTGTGTGCGGTATGACTTTTGCAGTGCAAAAGGCTTTTCATTCCATAAAGTGCCTAGAAATTCGTTATGTGATCAGTTATATAAATAGGCTTATTGTTTAGAATGTGTCTAAAATGAAGCCTGTCCTTTAGCCATTTTTTTCCCTCTTATTAATTTTTTAAAGACACGTATTTCAAACCCAAACAAACCAATTCCAAAGGGTTTAATTTTCTTCTGTTTCTCCCAATTTGTATATTATGTTCTAACAATTTAACTCCAGTTTGGCTAGTGGGGAGTCTTTCATTAGAAAGCATGCTGTAGCAAAACATGTATTTTTTGTTAAGAAATAGTGAATGATATAAGAATTGTAAAGGACATCTACAGCATAATGACAGTTATGTGTTTTTCAAAGGAAAATGCAAACAATAGGTAGAAGAAAGTAAAATCAATAAAAGGACATTGTATGAATATATCTGGTCCATTAGTTACAGTGAGATCTATTCTGTTCAATCTGAAATCACATTCAGCTTATGAGGTGGATAAATAAAAATGTTAGGTCCCAGTTATGTAGTTCTTTCTCCTTTTGAACTTAATGGCAACTTTGGATGAAATGGGACATCAGGATTAAAGCCCAAATTAGTCATTGTGCAGCATGATTTTCATCACCCTCACTTCCAGACAGGTTATTTCCATCATGTAAAACCACTGAGGAATGTTTTTGTTGTATGCTTAGCTACATTTCCTGTGCTGCAGAGGGAAAAAAGAAAAGTCAGGAGTAGAGCATTCTTCAGCTATGTGCACCTGTTCAGTTTATACCTGAAGGTGTCTGCTGGAAGTTTGGTTATCTAACTTCAGTCCTCCGGTCCTCCTGTTAAAACCATGGTGGTGTTTGGGTAGAAAGGTGTCATGAGAGGTTCTAGGTCGGCTGTTCCCCCAAACCTAAAAATCTACTAGGGACAACTGATTTCCTCCCTAGGATTTCTGATCCCTGTGTGCCAATTGTTGGCTGATTAAGGTCAATGATAGCACTTATTCAGTACTTTTATCGACTTGGATCATGTGATAGAAGCGACTGATTTAAGCACAGGATTGCTAATTTTCTATTGTAGCCATTTCTTCTACAGAGCCAGGTTTTACATTATCAGGAGTTATTTATTCTGTATTTAAAAGCAATCCATTTTTTCCCTTACAGGTAGGAGTGCCATTGCATACATTCAGAATTACATATTTCACTTGTGGGAGATGTTTTTGCCAATGTTGGATGTACCCTTTGTTTCCAGAGATCTTTGGATAGGCTGGGATTTCAAATAGCAGATAATAACATGCAGTGTGTATTATTGATGTTGTCTTAATTGTCTTATTGACAACTCACTTGCACTTGAAGAGGCATGCTAATATCAGACATTTTATGAGATTGCATATATTTTCATGACTGGGAGCCATAGCCACAAAATGATTTCAAAAACATGCTAGTATTACTCATTAAAACATGCAGAATTTTAAAAATGCATTTTTGGATCCACATTCGGTATCACCACTGTTTGGTTTTGTTAACCTAGTCTCTCTCTTTCCTTTACCAGTCCCTAATTAAGCTACTCATCGATATTTAGCATGGAATTGGCTCCCAAGCAAAGTGCCATGCACCACTACCATCACCTGAAAAAAAGAGCTTATAGGAATAGCAAATTATATGCCTGCAAGACACAAGAAGATGGTCATATAAAGGGAAAACACAAGCTATTTTCTTCTCCAGTGGCAAGGAGGGGATGTTGAAGAGAGCATATATTGCATGAGGCTTAAAATAACAAAAATCTAGTTATAAGTGTACTAATTGTGGTTACTAATTTGCTCCTGGTGAAGTAGGTTCATTAAGATGTTGGAATAGTTTAGTTACTGCCGGTCTCTTCTATAGACCTGTGAATTAACTTGTGACGTTTCTAAAATTTAAAATCAATAAAGCTACAGTATGTATCAGCATCAGCTGACAGATGTAGACAAGTATTAAGGAAAATCTCTTGCTGAGAATGATTGTAGCCTGAAGTATTCTATATATGAATGATCCAAGCATATTTTATATTTCTCCTTTAGAAAACCTCTAGTTTGGACATCTGGGTCTCTTAATGTGTCTGTCAGGGTGAAAGGACCAGTTGCTGACATCACTTCTGGCAATGGAGATTCCTGGGTGCTGGTTTCCTTTGTTGCTCACAGGGCTCCATCAGGGGCTGTTTGTTTCTACTCCTGTTTGAAATGTGAACCCCTGTATTGCTGTGAAAAATGCACAGGCAGAATTTAATGTAAACCCTGCATGTCCTCTCCACCTTGGACTTTTCTGCTTCATGTTATTGTAGTGGATTTGCTGTAGAACATTCAAAGGAAGGAGATGAGTTTTCAGGTTGGCTTACTCCTCCTAGTGTAAAAATCTTTTGTCTTGGAGAAACTTGAGCTTCAGTCCAGCTCTAGTCACTGATACCTTGCCATTTTTTCCTTTTCTTCTAATACTGAAGTGATTGTGAAGAACTGCACATGAATTCTGCAAAATACTTTTAAAAATTGGCAATTGTTTGCACCTGTCTTCTAGTTCCCTTCAGCATGTATTGCATTACTTTTGCTATTAATCTTTGTCATGCTTCTTGAGGCCAAAGAACTTGGAATTCTCTTTTCTAAATGGGCCTCTGTGATCAGGTGTTTCATTAAGGATCTTAGTGACCTTCTAAGTTTTTGCCACATTTATACCACTTCAATTTCACCTCAATAAATCAGAGGAAGGTCTAACTCTTGGTATTTCTGTAAGTGGGCAAATGAAGAAATTTTATATCATATGTAAATTTATAGCATTGAATTGTTTTTATGTGCTGGAGTGCCCTTTTAGATAAATAATATAGATCTGGGGGCAAATTCTGTCTGGTGGAATTGATAACTGATAACATCTGGCTCTAAAGTATCTGAATCCAAAGGTTTCATCATTGATCTCTAGGTTCTTGTTCCATATTTTCTTTCCATCCACCTCTTTTTTTTTTTTTTTTAATTTTTTTCCTTTTTTCCTTCACAGAGGGAAAAGAGATGTTGCGGGGGGGGGGGAAGAGGGAATGACAAAGGTTCCCTATAAACCCTAATTGCAGTTCTGGGTGCACAGCATCCACAGAAGTAGTTTCCAGTAGGCAGTGGTGATGAACAGCTCAGAAGTGACCTCTGCATAGAGTTACCCTGCATTTTGAGTGTGTGGATTGGCTCCATCTGAGGATCTTGTGCTTGATTTCTAAAATAGATCAAGTAGTGTATGCCTGGAGCAAAAGGTGTCCATCTGTGAAATATGAGCTTGAATGACCATAATATCATGAGAAAAATGGATGACACCTGAAAATTAAATTTGTTGATAAAGCACTGGACAGAACTTCATTCTTAATTCTTTTTCTGACTTTGTGTGACCTTGAGAAATTCATTGAGAAGTGATTTTTACAGGTGCTGGAGGCCTCTTGATACAAATGAATCTTGGGGTTGCAACTGGGGCACTAATCACCTCTGAAGCTCAGACAGGGCTTGCATATCTGTCTGCCAAGTGGGTAAAAGGATTTCTGCAGCCTTTAAGAAATATTATGGTATTATTGATGAAAAGTATATGAATATGCTTTTGTTTTAATAATTTTCTTGGAAAAATGAAGAGCATCTGGGCTGTCTGAAAATGTGTAGGTGGAGGAAAGTCTTGTATATTTGCAGGGAGGTAACTCTGGGAGGTGTGAAGGAAATGCCCTTGCAGAAGGCCAGTGGCCCTCCCTGCCCTGCTGCCTGGTGCTGGCAGTGAGAGGTGCTGGTTATGGAGGCCATGTGAGCCCAGGAGCTTGAGGTGATCCATTTTCCTCAAAAGATCCTGGTACCCACTGTCACTGGGGTGATGTTGGAGGGTACGCCCTAACCATCACTGAAGTACAGACTGCAAATCTGTCCAGTCTGCAGTTTGTGTGTTGTGCCACCTTCTGTGGCAGTGCGGTCCCAAGATTACTGATGTTTGTGAAAGAAGTATTTTCATCTTTCCTGTGGAGCAGCCTCTCTTCCTCCTTTATCATATTATTTGACCTTTCTGATGCCTCTGACTCTGGTTCATTCTTTAACAGGACGAGGCCAGAGTGGCCCACACTGTGCTGGGCACTGTGCACCAAGGCTTTGTGCTGTGGCAGAAGGGTGCTGTCCATCCTGCTCTCAATGCCTCCTAAACCAATGCCTCAGGCTGTCTTTACTCTGTGTAGGTTACTGAGCTGATGATTCCAGAGGACTGTCAATTGCAGGATCTCTTTCTGTGCTTATGTGCCTTTTCCAAATTCAGTTTTGTTGTACGTGGCTGTTTAGATTGCTTTCCCCAGATGTTAAGCCTTCACATTTTTATGTGTTGATACTCATCTGCCACATATTTGCTCACTTGCTCTGGCTGGACTGAAGCACAAATTCCTCACCCCAAGTTTACCCTGCAGCCACAGCCTTTGAACTGAATGTCTGTCAGTGATTGCTCCTGTACCAAAGCAGATTTTCTTGACCCTTTGGGAAGTTGTTGGAGTTTCAACCATGCATCTCAAGAAGCCATGAAGTAGTTTTGTCTTTGATACTGTTCCCCAGAGGCGTTTCATATCTTCATTTGACAGTTTTGCTCTTGAAAGTACTCCTGGTTCCTGGTTAAAAATCATGGCTTTGGAAAAGCTGGCAGCAAGAGGGCAAGCTTAACTCTTCACCTGAATGGATTAGCCATGGAAAGCAATTTTCCAGTTGGTTGTATTTCTAGAGAGATACACTTCAGGTTTCCCATGTGGATGGTTTGATGGAAGAGGTCCCTGGTATAATGATTCAGCCAAGAGGTCAGTTTTCAATTGCTGTAATATCTTTTTTCTTACCTACTTTTAGAGGAGAGAAAACAGGAGTGTAAATTCATAGTATCATCAAATGCCATAAAAAGGTTGAGTGGTCTTTGCCTATTGATCTTTTAGAACTCTGATTCTGAACTTTTTGATTCACAAGCACACTGAAGCAATTGCTCCAGGTCAAAAGTTTCAGTTTTGTCTGCATGGGACTGAGAACTCTTGGATGGAGAAGGCTGCTGGGAAAGTCTTGGAGGAGAGCATATCAGGCAGTTGGGTATTTGCTAGAAGGGTGAATTTTGATACTTCTCTATTTGGTTGTGGCTCATGCTGCTCTTTATAGCCTCTGTCCATTGGCAAAAGAGCTCACTTGCAATATTTCCCATGCTAGGAGATGATGAGAGGTAGAGTCAATATTACCTGCCAGGACCAGTGGGGCACAACATGCTCCAGTTACATCACCTTCTATTTGTGAATTGTTACCTTGGTTGACATGGATAAGAGAACCAGCACCCTCCAGCACTGAAGCCTTTAGTGTCTATAACTTCAGTAAGAAAGTCTAACTGCTCTAGTTTTAGTTATTGCAGTTGTGTACATTAGGAGACCTTAAGGGGAGACCTTGTTTGTGCCTTTGAAAATAATTTTCTGGTTTATTTGTGTTGTAGAAGTAGCTCAAAGAAATAAAAGTACAGATTTGTTTAAGGTAAACCAAAATGAAATGTTTATGATGATGTGTAACTTCTGTAGTGTTTGCAAGACAGGAATCATTTATACTCCCTCCTGAAAATGGACCACCTAGTCCAGTTCTATTCACTGCATTCCTATAATGTGTTATCCAGTTCTGGTTAATGTTTGTTGAAATTTGAGATATGAAAAATTATTGAGAAAACAAGTAAAAAAAATAGGAGACTTTAAAATATTGTTGTGGGGTCAAAGAGGTGTTTTAATCTCTCCCTTTTTTATTGTTTATCCACCCAGGCTGTTTCCAGACGATCTCCTCTTCCCCAGACTAGGATGTCTGGGCTTGTAGTTAAAAGTGTGAGACTGTTGGTGGAGGGGTGTCTCCTTACCTTAATTGAACTGAAGTTGCAGGGCTCTTGTAGCACCCACAAAATGATCAGTAGTCCTCTGGCACTTCTGCCAGTGGGACAGACCATGGGGTGATGGGTGTTTTATGCTTAGAGAAGTGCTGACATTTGATTTTTCTGGTAATTCTCATATTGTTATCTAAAAGAAAAGTTGTGGCTACCAAACTTTTAAATTGGCTGGTCTAACCCAGTGGAAAACAAAGACCTTGGTTCCAGAACTGCGCTTGCATCACTAGATGCCTCTGAAAGAACTGATTGACTGGCTGAGTAAAAGATAACTTATCGTTCTTACCATTGGATCTCCTGCTGCCTTCTGGGCCTTTGGTAGCACTCCAGAGAGCTGACTTCATCTCCACTGAGGGATCAAGGTTAAAAGCTCAAGAAAGTCAGAAACTTTAGAGTTCATTGACAGGAGTGAAACAGTGAGAAAGGCTGGAAGATGGCAAGAGTTGCTCTTGAGGGTTAGGGAAGAAGAGGGCATGCTGTTGTGAGGCTGTTGTGATGTTTGGCTGCCCCAGAGGTTGTTCAGTTCAGCTTCCATTTGAGAAATCAAAGTTACCCACTCTGTTGAACATTCATGTCATAATTAAGTGTGAGACTGTGACCTTTAGTATTCTAAAAAAGGAAAAATTGTTACCTTAAGGAATTTCCCATACCTTGAACCAGAACAGAATTCATGTCTATGTTCTGGAATTATCTGGGTCCTTGGAGACAGAGATCTTCCTGAAAATTTAGTGCTCAGGGAATCTGCTTCTTTATCAGCTCTAGTGGTTGTTTCTATGGTTAGACAAATTGGTGACCTTTTGGAGAGCATCATGTTATCAAACAGACCAATCAACTCTTTAGCAAATGTAAAAGATTCATCTTCATTTAAGTATCTAAGTGTAGAATGAAATTGAATGTGTGTCTAATGCATAGATTTTGCATTGCATTTGCCAAAGACATCATTTATTTGGTGTGTCTAATTCTTGGAAAAATAATCCTCAGAGACATAGGACTTGATTTCCTGAGCACAGCTATTGTTGCACTTTGTAATGAAAAATAAGTGCTTGGCCCTTCCGGGAATCAAAATGTGGATGATTCAAAATTAGCCTCCAAAATTTTGAGCATTCTAATATGAATGGTTAAAGTATTAAAATTGAGACTATCCAGAGCAGAAAGCAAGGGTCCCCAGTGTTAAAATGCATACAGAGGGACTAACATGCACACACACCACACACAAAATTAATATAAGGGATTAATATTCAGCTGTGATAATACTGGAAAATATGCACTGTGGAAAGTAGGGGAGCATGTCTTCAAAGGTTGGTTAGTGCTTAAGGTGACAGAAAATTAATGCACGTGAATGACAGTTGTTCCTGAGAGAGTCATCAGATGCAACTGTGAAAAGTCTCCTTTCCTTGAATCCCACTTTGGTTGAGGAAGTCTTTATGAATGTTTGATAGAACAAGATGGACAATTGCCCCAGGTAGGTCTGAGGCTTGACCTCTGCCACGAATGGTTGCAAGAAGCCATTTTCCACAGTGCTGTTCCATTTAATTTCTTTGCAGGATGACACTGGAATGGCTAAATCTTCAGTTCTTTTGTCTTGCAGCCCTTTAGCTCTGTTGCTAGACCTAAGGAGATTAGGGATGCAGGACATAACATCACTATGTACAAAGTTTGTATCAAATAAAAGGATTCAATTTTCTGCCAAGTTGGGGTTTAACCTCTCCTAGATCCTGAGTTGTGCATAATTAATGTATTTTCAATATCTTTCAGCATTTGACTTTCAGAATTCTCTCTCAGAATTAATCTTAAAGATGTTTCAGTATTCTGCCTTCAGGAAGACAACTTGCTTTTAGCTCATGCCATAATTTTTGGTTTCAGTTTTTGGATGTCATGTATCACTCTGATTAAATGTCTCTTTCTTGCAGAAGGCTATTCTCACAGGAAAAAAATCAAGCTATTATCTAACAAATGTGTGGCAGTTAGTGCTAGCATGGGCTAGTATATTTTTAATGGCAGCAATCTCTTCCATTTTGTTGCGTGTGAACAAAACCTCTTGCCTGCTTTATATCATCAAAGAGCTTGTCCAGATTTGGCGGTTTTAGATTGGGTAACATCATGATGGACGAGTTGACAGTTCATTAAACCAAAGATTTTTTCCATCCACAATAGTCTGTCTTCTGTGTATTTACTATTATTAAAGCCTGCACAATAGCATCTGTAAATAAGACATGCCTTTGCTCTCCACTGTGTCGACTACTGATGGTGGATGCCTACTAACAAAAATAAAGCTAGGGTCCTGCTGAGCTAACTTTTAATTCAACAACACAGTGTGTATAAGTACACTAGTGCCATTGTGAAAGAATGGCTTTCTTCCATTAAAGCAACATTACTGCCCCTGATACTCCTGCCTGTCAAATACACTGAGGTTCAGAACAGTTTTGTCTGTATTTGCAGCAGTTCAGGACCCAAGCTGGTAGTAGGTAGTACGTATGACCTGTGCAGTTTTACATGCAGTAGCTAGCTTCCTAGCTTGTTCAGCCCCTGGGATGTTTGGGATGTACATTCTTTGAAGATTACTTCCAAAGAAAGGCATCCAAATCCTTAATTCGAGATTCTGTCTATTCCTGTGGTGTTTACATTCCAGTATGGCAGAAGATCACTGAAAAAAGAAAAGATGAAAATGCACTTTAAAAAAGGGCTTCTCAAAACAGGTCTCCTTCAAAGCATCACAGTCCTCCACCTCCTACCCTCTTTTAAAGACTGGGATTAATGTTTTGTGCAGGGAAAAATATACATTAGCAGGCAGCTTTGCAGTTTGCCCCAGTGCTCTTGCTGGAGAGCCATCCATGGCGAAGCCCTGGGCAGCGCGTGAGCGAGAGCTCTTCCTGCTGGAGCCAGGACATTTTTTATTAACACAGCTGCAAAGTTACTCGCTTCTGTTTTCCCCTCTGTTATCTTGGTGCTATTGTTTTTCCTTGCTACTTAAAAACTACAGCCTCATCATCTTCCACAGTGCTTGCTTGCTTTTTTATTTTTTTTCCGTTTCGGCTGTATAATAAAAGGATCAAATATTTAAAATTGCTCGGATGTTACTTTATTAAATGCATTTGTAGGAGAATGGGAATAGTTACTGTGTGGCTTTCTTGTAGCATTGAAGCTTCCAATTGTTTAGTTTTGAATTCACTCTACTTAAAATATGCAGCATATTTTTTTATTTATTTTGTGTGAATATGGCGTTCATTAGAGGGCCTAATAACAAAGGCTAAAGCTTGGCACAGGGTGGCTGTTATGCAAGCTTTCCCACACGCAGCTCTGCCAGTACCCCTCAATTCTGACCTGCAATAATACCCTTGCTATTCTAGTCCTGGGCCTTGCCTGAGCAGCGGCTGCAAACTGTGTCAAATCATGTGTGTGCGATTTTTGTGATATAGACAAATGAGACCTTTAAACTCCTTTTTATTTCTGACCTTACAGTAAGTCATAGGTATTTTTAAAAACAATTTCAGCAAGTAATTTCTTAATAAACCAGGAGCAATGGCTGTAACAGGAGTGGTAAAAAGAAATTGATGAACAATTTCAAGATATACTAAACCCCTGTGTTTGTATGGGAAGGTAATGATTTAGAAAATCTGTATTCTGCTGCAATTATTGTTAACTTTAAGAAATTTTTAACACACCTCTGGCGTGAATGGGATTCTCTCTCTTTTTGTGTTTCTAGCAGATATTTAAGAGATGCAGACAGATGAGATTTTTTTTCTGGCTTATGATTTATCTTAATAAAGATGGCATCAGACATTCAGCCATCATTGTGGTATAGCAGCAGGAGTGAAAGGATCAATTCCTTGAAAGGATTTATGCCCCTGGAATTCTGAGGGGTTTTTAAGCAATGTTAAAAATTTAAGGGAACTTTAGTAACTAGTGAATGATCAGCAACATGTGGTATCTAAACTCTGATGGTGAGCAGGCTTTAAATGCAGACAATGCAAATAAGCATTCCAGCAAGCAAAAGAGATTCACCTACACATATGCAAATACTAAATCCCAGCAAAACATTAATTTTAAGATTAAAAATAGCCTTTCTGCAACCCGAGCACCTATGTAATGCTGCTTCTGTCCTTTAAAAAACAGTTTTATGAAGGAGCAGTTGAGCCAAAATTGAAAAAAGGGGGCATGTAGCCTTTCAGGCTACGATGATTAGTATTAAGATGAGTTGCACTTTAGCTAGGCTGAAACTTGTTCGTAACAGAATGTTAAATACTTACTGAAAAGAAAGATTATGTCTATCTAGTTACACCATTCCTTGATATATGCACCATGTCAGAGTGCCATTGTCTCCTGGGTAAAGACTGAGAGTTCAAATACCCACTATCTCTCCCCTGGTGCTCCAAATGCTCTGCTTTGAAGTTTTTATAATCCATCTGTCATCTTCTAGCAGGGAGGGCACATGTTCTGTACCACTCAATTATAGAATTCTCTTTCGCCAGCTACAATGAGACAGGAAAGAATGTTATGGGTGGTTGAGAGAAACTGTCAGATATACTAAATTCCTGGGATTCATATGGATGATGTTATTCCAGTGTAGGAACACAGCATGTGTTATTGTTAAAATGTATTAAGGATACATCTTGCATTGTACCATTTAAGCATTTTGATATTTGCATAGTTTTGTTGCTATTTGATTTTCATTTAAAATGCCGAAGCAGCTAAACAGTCTGAGGTTTCATAATTTCATTTGTTTTGGGTGGCAAAAAGTGACCAAATATGCATATATTTTGGAATATCAGAAATCATCATTATTTCTATTACAACAGTGAAATGTAAAAATTCTATTTTTTTTTTTTTTTTTTTTTGTGTAAGCACTGTGGAACAGTGGAAGTGTTTATAGACCGGTAATATTTGCCATACCAATTGTTTGTATTATGATATGAACTGAAGGCCTGAAAATTATATGTGCTACCATCTGGTGAAAACAGGAGTAGCATTTCATTACGTGGAGCATATAAACAATAGCAGCAGTGTATTCTGAAATTATAGTTAATATTTTGCTTAAAGAAATCTACCTTATAGGGACCTAGCATGCTTGATAGCACTCTGGGTTTTCATGTACTCTGTCCCTGGGGTGATTTAATTTGTTGTCTTATGTGAAATGAGTTTGATGAGCTCAGCTAACTCTCTTGTGGATATTAATTCATGGTGTAAGAGATCCCACATAGTTTTGCAGAGGCTGGCATAATTTTAAAATTGTGTGGTTTGCTCAGAACAGGGTCAGTATGTGTTGTAACAGAATTTATTGGAATACATACATTTTCAGGGCAGATTTGTGGTACCAGTACTTGAAAATGGTTTTGTTTTTTCCTTTTTTTTCTACATAAATGTATAGTCTGGCATGAGTTGAGCAGCCCCCCTCAAATTCAGTTTCAAATGTACCTCTTTATTGGCTCCCTTTAAGGCTCCTGAAGTGGACCAGAGGCTGTAGGAGTCTCCAGATGGTGCAGACCCCTTCGTAAGCTGAAATCAAACTCCCACAAACGTGTTCTGAGCAGTCAGCAAGACAACCTCTTGCTCAGACTGTATCTGCAGTATAAATACCTCCTCCTGTTCCAAACAAACAGGAATCCTGCCATATCTGAAATCTGGCAACTGCTTTCAAATAAAATTTACTGTCGTGGCTTGCTATTTTGCAGCCTGTCTCCTGTCTGTTGGGTCCTCCAGGATGATGGGAGGGCTGGGCAGTGAAAGGGGGATGTCCCTTTTAGGTTAAGGAGATAAAGGGATTGCCCAGCAGCCAAATTCTGGTAAACTGATCCCAAATGGGTTTGGGCAAGGAACAGAAGGCAGTATCTCTGATTATCTGACCTGGGTTGGTTACAGTAAAAAATGGAAATAAGACTTAAGCTCCAATGGAGAAATGTAAAAAATTGGAGAAAGTATGATCCAAGATAAGATGGTCCTTCCCTTTCACCTTGTGGGACCAGGACAGTGGTCAGGAGCAGTTTTTGCTGCATTTACTCACTTGGAGCTGGCGGGTGTTCCTGTCTTACTCTTCTGCACCAGCTGCCACCACCAGCTTCCTGATGCCAGTGTGGGTAAATTTGTAGAACTGGACTCCCCCTGGGCAGTGTTGTCTTCAGTGGATGTGCCCACAGGGAGGCAGCGATGAAGCCCTGCTGAGGAGAAGGCTGTGAGGTGCAGCCCTTGGTGGCAGAGCTGTGCTTCCCCAGGTGAACACGTTCCATGAAGAGGTTTATGCTCAGGGCTGGGCTGTGTGCAATGTCCTGTGCATGGGCTGGTGAGGCTCAGCTCTCCTGATTTTGCTTGAATTGCTCACCCTGACCGTGTGGGCACAGCCCCTGTGTGCTGTGTGAGCTGCACCTCCCAAAGCCTTTCAGCTCCAAAACTGCCAGACCATTTTTAATTTTCGTATTGGATCTTTCAGTCTTCCTTGCCTATTGCTCCCCTTAGCCACGAGTGAGCTGAAACCTAAATCTGATCCTGTTGGTAGTGCTGACACTGGACACTGAGCTCCAGGGGATGGAAGCCCACTTCTGTTTTTAATTGTATCTCCTACAAGTGCCAGATATTTCCTCACTGTATTTATATAGCAGCCAATGCAAGTTTTGAAAAACATTTCCACTAACAGCAGATTTGATTTTTATATATGCTTTACCTTTAGTATGTTTATTTAAACTATGTATGGACAAGGAAATATTCCATTAACCCCATACTGTGATGCTTTATTCACATCTTAGAAGCTTTTTTTTTTTTCATTCAAAGTAAAGGGTTTAATGTTTTGTTTGCACTGATATTTGTTTTGTTTTCTTCTCTTTGCCTAGCTCTTCTTGCTTATCTTTCATAAGTTTTCTTTAGCAGCTTTAATTTTCTTCTCTTGCTTCTTACTTTCTCCTTCTCTCTATCTTACAGGTATACACTAGCAGTAGAAGCCCCAGTTGGAAGATCATAGTTTTTAGGTCCTAGCAGAAAGTTCATCACAATGAGGGGAAAAAAAAAACAGGAAAAAGGTGAAGATTGCCATTTGCAGGACCTAGTGAAAACCCTGAGTGTGAAAAGTATTTAAGTATTTGCATTTGCTCTCTGACTTTCACTGGGTCTCCTAACCTGCACTCTGAGGGCTTCCACTCTATTTTAAGCTTGCTGTATCACAGTTTTGTGCAAATGGCAATAAATGAAAGTAGCCATGCTGTTGTTGATGTGTTACAATGTCAGCAGACTTTGCGTGACTGTTTTGACGTACACATCTCATATATAGTTCTATTTATTTAAGTCTAATTGTATAAAAACAAACGCCCCCAAAAACAACAGACAAAAACCCTTCAAATGTCCCCCCATTATTTTTAATACTGATATTAAACTATGATTGTAATAATTCTCTTTACTAGTACTGAGATTAATGTGAAAATATTTATTCAGTGGAATTTTCTGAGTAGAGCTATCTTAATCAACAGTGCAAAATTCACTTTGCCCAAGCAATTAATTTTTTTGATGGGCATGTAAAATATGTGGGCTTTTTTTCAGTTTATACATCCTCCTCATGGTAAATAATGCCAAATAGATTTAGTATCTGGACAGACAAATTTTTCATTATCATTTGGAAGCCTGATTTAAAATATATTACTTTGAGAAATACAACATTGAGATTTTAACCAACCATATTGTGCTACAGCTTATTGTTCTGTTGCAGGGATAATGTATTAATGTTTATCGAGTTCTTTATGAATTTATATATGTTATATATAGCCATAGTTTCCTTTGTGATCTTCTCTTTTATTAAGCTGGAAATTTATAATGGTGAATCTTAAAACTACTGGTCATTAGGTAGCATGTTGCAGTTTGGGAAATATTTTTTGTTTTGTTTTTAAGCTTAACGTTTTTTACTGTCCTTTCTGTATTTTCCCATGAGATTAAGGTCGTATTTTTTATGCATGTTGAAAAATATTCACTTATCAGTATGGGTGCAACTGTAAACAAGTGATAAAGTGACAACATTTACAACAGCAAAACTGACAGCATTTGCTTTAATTTTCTGCCATTTTTGTAATTATATCAATCAAGACCAAAACTAAAATGATATTTTAGCATGCTGTAAGAAATGAGGAATTCAGATCTTAAAAGACCATTACAATTAGCTTTGAAACATTCACCATTTTAACATAATTGTTTCATATAGCTTATACGTCTTCATTTACAGGCAAATATTCTGTTGATCTTTTATAAACAAAGTAGCACCCATCTGCTTCTTGAGACACTCCTGGCGCCTATTCATTGCAAAAATAATACATGTCCTAATGACTTCCACATATTTTGAAATCTCCCTTTTGAAATTGGTCTTGGCAGATTATTTGCAGGTACTTGAGTTGCATCTGTTTGCAATTTTGCAAATGCGGAAGACTTTAATGTTGAGCACTGCAAGAGGGCTATTTTAATCCTCAGATAACATAGGCTGTCATCAAAAGCCACATTTATCTTTTCGAAGGTGGGGCAAATGTTTAATGTTAAAAGACAGTAAAAGGTCAAGGTCATGGCTGAGGTCTGAATATTTTCCTTTCATAAAATTGTGTCTTTTGTCATTTACTTCTTGCATTTTTTTCATTTAAGTTTCAGCTTAGCTTCCCATTGCCAAGAGGATGTTTTGCTGATAAAAATGAAAGATCAGGAAGAGAGTAAATCTGAAATAATTGTGAACTTCGCTCTGTTGTACTTATTATTACCATGTGGTTAGCAGCTGACCAACTTAAGCCGTTTTTATTTACACTACAAAACTGAGCAGCATTGTCCTAGCAAAGTACAACTTTTATTTAATCACTAGCCTATGTTAAAATGGAGTTCAGGGTCTCCCTTCATCTCACAGAAGCAAGGAGGTAAGGTTGAAATGACATCCTTAATGTACCTCATTGGGCCTTGTTATTGCAGCACATATGGTACACTATGAAGGATTACCAATTGTTAGAGGACCCCTGCAAGAGTTGGGCACGGTGGGGGTGAGTTAAGGATGACATTTCAGCTTTAATTCCCCTCTTGTTTTCCCTATTACCTTTTTACTGTTAACATTTCTTCATTTATTTATTTTTCAGACTAAATTTTTGCCTCTTGGACATTAAAAGTCGTCCTCCTGCATGAAAAGGGGCTGGTGTTTTAACACAGAAGGAATTGGAGACCAAAAGCTTTTAGAAATGGTTATTTCAGGGCAGCCACTTTCTGTTCATGTTGTTGTGCAGTGAGAATAGCTGGAAACCCGAAAATGTGCCAAGGTTTTAAACACCATGAGATTTAGTGTGGAAAAGGACTGAGTGAATGTTTTGTGCAGCACACGTTATTTTCATGTTTCTTGATTAGGTCTTTGGTTAGAAGAGGAGTGTGTGCTTATCTGTGAACTTTCACTCAAGTGCCCCAAAGTTTCTGCGCTTACCAAGTTTAACAAAATGACTTTGAAACAGTTGCTTAAGAAGGTTTCCTACTGAGCAGCAGCCACCCACCTCTAAGGTGGAACAATAAAGCTATTTTTACAGCCTGTAGCAGAAGAGGACAGGAATAAATACATCAACCAGATAAAATTGCTGTGAGAGTTGAGGTGGTGGGATGGTAGCGTTTAAGATAGCATTTGACCAGGGGTTACAGCTTCAAAAGTGTCTCAGGGAACTACATGCCTGTGGCTTATATCTTCTGAAGTGTGTGGCCTTTTGGGGTTTGAGGTGCTTGAGCTACATTTTAGTGGGATTTAGGTGCCTGAATAAGGGTCAAGGGCTTGCATGGCTTTGGGCTTCTGGCCCTGCGTTCCATTTTCAAAAGCCCATTATACACATCCCTTAAAATGTATCCCAGGGTGGTAAATTTAATACAATCAAAGCTCTGTGCACTACTGTCAGATGTTTGTTATGGCCAACCAGAATTCTGCTTTTCAGAATTAAATGAAAATTCAGTTTATAGATGCCTGGTTTCTCTCTATTATCTTGGCACACTGATTCGGTGCTGTCTTGTAGGATGTAGTGCCACCTCCTCTATCAGCATGCTGTCTCCTCATTATCATTTAATTATTTATTGTTTCTATTGCAGAACACTTGGGCCTACTCAGGGAACAGCTGTCTGTGCTGGGGTGGAGCTGAGTATTTGGGGAATGAGTAAGTAGAAGTAGTCGCAGTAGCAGTCAGGATGGAGAAGTTAAAGAGTCTTCTGTTTAGAAAGAAGAGATTGTTTCTTTAACTAGGGCATGGGGAAAAGCAGCAGGTTTGGGAATTACTTGAAATATTTGAGACAGAGAATAAGGAGTGCCACTGAAGGAGGTAAGGAAATGGCATTGCACATGAACTGTGACAAAATGGGGAATGGCATCAGATTGAAAGGAAAGATACATAAAGTTCCACTTGATCCATTCAAGCTTAAATTGCCAACATAATTGGCAGAGGTGGTCCCAGGTGCAGACAGGTGTGCAAAGCTCAATGGGGACACTTGTAGGAGGTGGATGTGGGTGTCAGTGACATAAACTTGGAAGAAGACACATGGGCAAAAAAGAGATGCCCCAGTAAGAAAGCAGGGATGGAGAGGGGGTAAAACATCACAGTGTGGGACTCCACAGAAAACTGGAGATGGTAGGTGTGTTGTAGCAAATGAGATAAGGAACAACTTAGCAACAAGAATGGTAAAAATATAGATTCTTGGAGCAATTAAGTGATCTTGGCTGCTCTCCTGCTGAGACACTGGCATGGATGCATTTGTTAGATCTGGTGGGACAGCAGCACAAAGTGGTTATCTATTTGGGAGCAATTGTCATATTATTGTTCATATGCTCTGAAAAATGTATTTAGCGGTTGCTGCAGCCAATTTTCAAATGCTAACTTAGCCATTATCCTCACTTTTTATGGCTCAAAATATGAGTCCACATTATGGATTTGTGCTTTGAAAACCAGCAACTTATCACTACATTTTTATGGACTTCTACAACCCAATGTGTGTTGATAGCCTTCTTAGATTTTTTTTTTAATATCAAAATTGTCTTATCCTTATGGGGCCTATAATATTTTCTCTAATCAATTCCCTCTTGTTTTCTCAGCCAAAAGAATCTGTATAATCCTTTTTTTATGGGGGATATGCAAGAGAGGTTAGCTGAAGTTACTGGTCCTTACTCAATGCTCTTTAACCAGGTTTGTGCTGCCTGCTCTGCTCAGCCCTTCCTGTGGGCAGGAAGACATTGCCTGCTCTGCAGTCTCTCAGACACAGTCTTTGGTGGACACTTGGAATAGGGTGATGCTCTCCTGGAAATTTCTGAGGCCATGTGAATGCACAGGAGAGACAGGGTCATGTAAAGAGCTTCACTTCCTTTTTGCTCTTGTGCAAACTGAGTCTCTCTAACCATTCTGCTTAACAAACAAATCCTGTTCTCTTGCTTCCCAATTTTTATTGTCTTTGGAGGCATATTGATGTTCACCTGCCCAGATATCTTTACAGCTACTAATGAAAAAATACCTACATTAACAACATAGACACAAGTGCACCTTGGGATGAATGTATTATTTATAAAGACTTACCATCACACCCCTCACAGTTACATTTTATGCTGCTTGTGGGTGTACTCCTGTGTCTTGTTGGCAATGCAATTAGTTGCACTGTGGGAGATTCCCAGGTTCAAAGCCAGGCATGTAAAATCTATTTCACCCCTTTTTAATATGTGGGTCTTTTTGTAAACGAAAAGAAAAAACCCAAAATCGTGGCACCCCTTCACAAACAAAGCAGAATAACACTATTTGTGAAAATCCTTACAAAGTCAGATCCAGCCTCTGCTGCTGCTTTTTATACATTACAGCTCAGCATAGTTGTACTAGACCAGTACTGCTCTGCAGGTGGAAGTGTGAGGGCCATTGAACACTTTAAGTTTTTCCAGTGGATCACAATTACAGAAACATCTGTGCTAAATAACTTTGTGCAGATGCACTGTGAAAATTCAGTGTTCAATAGCCCTCAACATTTCTAATTTCTTACTTGTGGTGGTGTAGTTTAGAAGTTGCACATTGGGTTGCAGTATGAAGCATATTGGAAACATTTGTGAAGGGCCTTTGCAGAATGCTTATGCTGCAGTGAAAGTGCTCCCAAGCGCTTTTGTTTCTTTATTTAGACTTATTCCATTTGAAAATGGACAAAATGCATGCTAAGGATGCTGTTGATATAATGCTGCGTGAGAGAGTGCAGAGGGCTGGGATGGTTGGTTTGAAAAAATACTAAAATCAAAATTCTTTTGTTAAACTGGGTACAGAAGGGAAACTTGGAAAAGCTGAGTTTTGACTATTGAGTGCTACAATGAGGTCATACCATTTGAAGAAGTTGGATGCATATGTTTCCTCAGGAAACATATTCCCTGCCTCTTGTTCTCTTTCCTCTAGGTGCTCTCTATTAGAGCAGCAGAAACCAACTGAAATATTGAGGAGCTCAGGGGCGGTTCTGTGAGTGCCTTGGATGATTCCAAGCTTAACTTCCATAAAACAACTAGAAGGTCTAAATGCAGGTCGTGTTTTGGTGCTCATTTTAAGGGGTTGGTTTAATCTTTAACATGATCCATGGAAATGCTTTAAACAGGTCTGGATTCCAGCTTCAGTGGTGTCTGCAACACAGGAAAGATTTGCTGGAATATTTTTCCATGAGATACCCACTGAGGGATTTTCAGTACTCTTCTCCTTCATCAGGACATCGATGAAATTGTCTGGACTGGAGTTAACTATGTATTTCCAATTTGAGCCTGGTCTGTTGGGATAGGCAGCAAAAGGGACAAGTTGAGCTACTAGTGTGATATTTATCCTCTGTTCCTCATAGGCTGAGCTTATCCCATATCATGGCAGTCAGCCCAGCTCAGCAAAAGCCATTTCCACTTCATTTCTCAATGTCTGATTTTGCTTCCATTGAAGTTAATGGCAAAACTCCCACTGTCTTCAAGTGCAGAGGGATCAGATATTCAGAGAGGTTGGCTACACTTTTTGTGCTTTCATCTACTTGGAAGTCAAATTTTGCACTTAACTTCTTTTGATCTCTTTGGAAAACTCAAGCTCTACTTATTTTCCCCCAACCATTTCTGCAGCTTGATGTTACACATTTCTGTGATTTTACTGGTTAGATGGAACTTGTTATTTCTATTTTATGTATTGTTTCATAGAGTAATTTCACTTTAATGAAAGCATAGAAATCTGTTTCCCTGTGATCAGATGTTGTTGCTGTGCTTTAAATCACTGCAACCTTTCTGTGGACTTAGGCTCTTGTTAACGAAGGTCATGATGACTGGCCATACATAATTATTTGTGTTAATGAAATACTTGGCTGCATTTATGGTTCATTCAGAAACAAGTATGAGTCTGATAGAGACAAATATGTTTTTCAGTGTGGATTTACATACATTTATGGATTAGAATCAGGCATTCCTCCTTTTATAGTCAGTGTAGGTTTAACTAGGTTAAAAGGTTTTCCTGAATATTCATCCAGACATTTCTTTTGAAATAAGCTTCTGGTTTAAGTTTTGCACAAATTAAAAAGTACATAAAAACTGGAGGAGGAGAGGAGAAGGGAGTTGAAAAGAAATGAAAAACTAAGTATATTTAAGTTTTAGGGCTTACAAACTCCCAAATTTCAGAGCTTCGTGAAATTAAAAGGTTAGCTATGAATAACCACAATCAAATCTTTTCTTTTGTCCATATTTAATTCAAATGAGATTGCTCCATATTGACTTCTAATGCTAAAAGGCCACCCATCATGGAATCCCTGCAGCCAATGAAGCAAGCAAGTGAATGCTTTCTTAAATGATGCTAATCAGTCCAGAGAGGCCTGCCCTCTATCCCCATCAGTATTCTGTAATTCAGATGTGCTGATAACCTGAAATTGAATGTGTCAGTATGCAGACATGTGAAGAAAAAAGGAAACTAAAAGGCAAAAGAGGCAGCTATAGAGACAATGCCTGTTTGATTTTTTTTTTCTTTTAAGGGAAGAATAAAAGGAATAGTTAGTAGTTGTTCTTCAATGCTTACTGAGTGCTATACAGGAGCATACAGAAAATTCATAAAGAGGCTAGACAGCCAATTTCCAGATGGAGAAAAAATGAAAAAAAATAAGTAAACAACACAAACAAAAAAAAAATCACCAGCTCAACAAACCCTAGATGACAAAACAAAATACATTTTAGAAAGAGAATACCAACTGGTATTACTAAAGTGTTTCTGTGTACCTAAAGATGTTCCAGTCTAAATGCTTGAAAACAGGGCTCTCTCACCCTTGCAGTATCCAGCAGAAGTCAGTTGCTACATCTTTTCTGCATCTTGATTTTTCCCAAAATTTAGATTTCAGCTGTTTTATATCTCATCTGGTTTAAATTTTGAACAGACACTTTCATGTCAGATGCAGATTTTCTTCCAAAAATTATCATACATTTGCTGTTGTATTAGATAGTGTTGTATCAAAAAAATAGATCAATTTATTTATTTTTTGATGCTTCCTTCAAGATAATAATTATTGAGCTTTCTGAAATAATTTTTGCAGAAACTTTGGTCTCCTTCAAGCCTGTTGTGCATGTGTAAGGGGAGGCACACATCTGAAGGCAGAACTGGGTCCTTTGTTCTTCAAATGTTCTGCTGCTTCTCATAATGTATGTTGAAGATGTTGCTTCAATTTGGATTTGACCCTTTGGGCTCATACTCAAGTTCTGCCTCATATTTTGCAAAAAGGAGCATTGGAATATATGCTCTTATTGCATAGAAATGTATGATGTAAAAACTCTGTCATATATGTTTTTCATTATGTTAGCAGTGGAAGATCTTTTCTCCTCTGACAGCTCCTATCACAAATTTATCAGAGAGAGGAATAATACTGGTGGGTAGTGCAGAGTTGAAATCTGGGGCATTGAGAGAAGATGTGTTAACTAAATTATACTGAGACAGTTTGCTTATGGGAGTTGTGGTGGGTGGTGCTGTGGAAAGCCCTGTAGCTTTTCTTGTCAATGGCTTGCAATGGAGACAATGCCAGTGTCTCATTAATAAGGGGAACCGGGGGCATCAGGAAGAGGGACAGCTGGCCCCAGTTTGGTGAGTGGGTCAGCTGGCAAACCTGGGCAATGAGCATGGTCTCCTGAACCCAGCACAACCTACCAGGGGTGCTGTCAGCCCCTGGTGCTGCTCCCAAGCCCTGGGTGTGCTGTTGGAGGTGCGCTGGAGCTGTGTGTGCAGCAGCTGTGCGGGGCCTGGGGGATGCTCGGTGGCCCTGGGCTCACCTGGCCTGCAGGTGAACAAGCGTGAGGCTGCTGGTGACTGTGGTGGCCATGACTCAAAACTTAGCACTGGGGAAACTGATGAAGAAGGAACAGTTCCCATCTTGAACCCATCTTGAATGTTGTATTTGTCACTCTGGCTACAGTTATGGGGCACCTGCAGACCTTGTTGTAGCTGTAACTGTTTGAGGCTGCTATGGAACAATCTGTTGGGAAAGATGATTTTTTCCCAATTCCAGTTAAAGATCAGTGTACTTTTCAGATCTGATTGAAAGTATTTTAAAGGTTTTGGTAACTGCTTTAGCTCCAGAGGACGCTGGTGTGCAGTTTTGTGTTCTCAGTGCACCCTCCAGGTCTGGAGCAGGAGTGGATGGAGGCTCTCAGGGCTGCCCAGCTCTGCTCCCAAAACTGAGCAGTGAACGGGGCACCAGATTCCTCACAGCTGGTGGGCAGGTTCACGTTGACTTGCATGTGGATGGCCTAATGCTGCCACCATTAGCCTGATTTTCAGTGTGCTGAGGACTGCAGCTTCTGTTAATCAGTGGGATCTAAGTGTAATTAGTGTTTACTGAGGGACCACTCAGATGCCCTGCTGCCATGGCTTTCCAAGTCTGTTGATGGAATGGAAAGAGACCAAGAACCAAACCCTGTTCTCTGGTCCCCTGTCTGTCACCAGGAGATTAGAGGCTAGCCTGAACAGGATGGAAATGACATCCTGAATTTTAATTATTTATCTATGCACTTTTTTATATCTTCTCATTGCTTGGATATTTCATCTTATCTTAAAAATATTTATTTGAAATTGTCAGTGATCAAAGGCTGGGAAACAAAACTGAGCTGGATGTGATTTTTTTTTTTTTCTTTTGGAGGAAATTGGAGTGTCAGGATAATTCTAGTGTATGCAAACTTTACAAGATGAAGCCTATCCAAATGCTACATCCTTAAGCATCATAGTAGGAGATTAAAACTAACATACATATATATGATCAATTTTACCTACCATGAAAATTCAAAGATAACTGGTATATCTTGTTTTTAATTTAAATTAAGTGATTTTTACTTGATCATTTTATATACACACATGCATGCACTTGCTCACAAGCACACGTCTGTGTACTGAATTGATAAAGAAAGAACTCTGGTTAAATAATCCACTTTTGTCTGACAACGGAATCAGTTATAGAGGTGCAAATATGCAGAAAGCTATTTGGAAATGCATCCTCGTAGTTGTCAGGTTTTATTATGCAGGAAGGTGTCATGTTTGTTACGAAGCTGAGTGCAGATGGCAGAGTGGAAGAAATGGATCACTAATTTTAACAATGATTAATGAACAGAGATAGAAAATGAATTACATTGGACTATCGGAGGCAAGAAATATTTTTGAGAAAATTTTGACTCATCTGCTGTGCTGTTCTCTGTAAATTATTTTCTGAAATTCTATATGTTGTCAACAGTTGACTGCATTTTCCATTACTGCCTATTTCTGTTCTTAAGTACTTTTGTGTTATTAGAGATACATAATTTAAAAATACCAATACATTCCTGATTACTTAGAGAAAGTATATGGTAACAGTATGAATGTTCCAAAGGCTCTGGCCACAAATGTCCTGTTCTATAATACTTTCTAATTCTTCACCCTTTTATTGCTACGTTAGAAATATTTAGCGACATTTTATCCTCTTATTAATAAGAGGAGGTGGCTGGGATGAGGAATCCTTCTGCGTTCTTTATAAAACTAAGGGGAAAATGTAGACGCAAAGTTAACAATAAAACCCAGCCAAGTGGGTTAACGTGGTTTTAAGCTTAGAGTGCTGATTCCACCATTTGTGATTTCACAGTCTAACTGGGAAAAACATACACACAGCTGCTTTTTAAATTGCTGCCACCCACGTGCTCCCCTCCTTCTCTCCCAACTCTGCTGGTGCAAATGCGCTCCCCGCGCTTCCCCACGCGCTCAGGGCCAGTCTCGCACATCCCCGGCTGCAGGGGGAGAACGGAAGTTGCCTCTAAGTTATAATTTGTTGTTTATCCTTGTTTTACAACCTGCTGAGATGTGCAGCCTCCCCAGCTAAGCAGAGCCTCTTGCTGCTGGGATTCGAGGGCTGTGTGGGGTTTGTCCGTCCTCAAAGGAGGATTAGTTCTGCTTGGAAAGAGCTGTGTCCTCACCCCCTCTTCCTTCCAGTGTTAAAATATATATTAAAGAGAAGAGAAAGGCAGCGACTGAAACAGAATTAAATGTCAATTAGGGAGAGGTTCAGAAGTTGAGGTAAAGTAGGGTCAAAGGCTGGCTGGGTCTCCAGCGGTGCTGTGAGGTGTTTGCAGGGGGAAGGAAGGAGGGAAAAGGGTCTGACAGGTGAGGTGCTCATGCCCATGTTGCTGCTGTCTGGGAGACATGCAGGTGAACTGTGTTAGAAGCCAGGGTATTCAGCAAAACAGTGCCTTGGTGTTTTTGGAAAGCTCCCAGGCATGTGTACATAAAATCCCAGGATTTCACATCCTGGATGCCTTTTCATGGCATTGTGCTGAATCTCTCCTCTGGTCTCCAGGGCTGGACAGTCTCCTGTGGTCTAGTTGTAGGTACTGGAAGGTAGATGGTTGTGTTTTTGCTGTGTCTCTAGGGTGTTTGCTGTGTTGTTTTGGTGATCATCATGCTGGTAAGCTTTGGCAATTCATTGCATGATGGTTAATTGCATTGCAACTACCTGATATCACACCAAAGCACAGCTTAGACCTCTGTAACAGGTTTTGTTCCAGGCAGGAAAGTGCCCCTCTTTATATTTCACCTGGATTTGACCTGTCACTTCTCATTAACCATGTGTGGTAGGTGACTATGCTTCAGTCCATGGCTGACACCTCCTCCTGTTGGATGCTTTATGTCAGCATGGCTGTCTGTACTTTCTGCTGTTTGAGGACCTGATCCTTTTACTTGTGTGAAGAGCTCACTCAAGAAATCTCATTGATTTCAAGAAGACTGTTTGTGTGCAAAAAAAGTGCTTGGCAGGATTCAGTCTCAGGCAAGCAGCTTCATTGCTAGAGTATCCTCTTCTCTGTATGCAAAATGATAACCTAAAGATTGCTTGCTGTTGTGTAAAAGAAAACAATAACTTCTGGGGTAGGTGTAAAATTATTCAATAAATCTGTACACTTTCCACATAAATGATCTCTTTTCTGCAACATCAGGCTCTGGTAGGAGACACATGTTCCCAATGAGATGTTGGGCCAGCAAGGAAATGGCAATTCCATGTCCATTGCCTCTCACAGGCATCAGGCTCAATCCTGCTGCTGCTAAGTGTGTGGCACTTGTGATTTTTAGCCTTAGGAGCTGCAGGAGATGTGTGGTTTGAGAACTTGAGACTCTAGTTTCCAGAAGCTTTAGTCATAAGTACAGGTGTATATCATACTCATGAACGATTAGCTCTATCTAAATTGTGCTTACACTTGCAGAAACACCTGAAAAATACACTGCTCTTCAAAATACATCAGGGGACATTTCCCTATAGCATTTTGAGTCGTGGAATACATAAAGTTACCTGGAGTAATTTGAACTTTTATCATTGGTTTCTACCTGTGCTCAAGATTTGTGACTTCTTCCATATTCTGTTTAAAGATGTGCCCTAATCTTGCTTGAAAGTATTGGGGAAAATTTAAAGTGACTTTATGAATGGCTCTAACTCTAGGATTTTGCATGTAATTATGGTCCTGATGGGAACATACTTTAGAAAAACAACTACTGGAACAATACAAGTCCTGCTCAGGTTACATAGCATATGCTAAACACTGTGAAAACATACCCTGTGCTTTAGTGAACAAGGTAGAAATGCTCCAGGGAGCCAATTTAGAATGTGACTTAAGGCATGCGTGGCTTTCTATCTGTGCTTCTTTTGGCAAACTGGTGACACAGCAATGGTGGCTGGGAATCCCTGGCAAGTCCCTGAGATTGCTGTGCCCAGACCCTCCCGAGGATGGGCAGTCTTCAGCCTTGGACCTTGCCTTAGTTTTAGAAAATTATTTTGCTCTCCTGCTTCTTTGTGTCTTTGCATGGCAGAGCTGAGTGTGGGATGTGGAACTTGGATAGAGGGACAAGGGAAATAATGAGGCTTTGACAAGCCACTGCTTTCCCTACAGTAATACTATTTTCCACCTTGCTAATAAACAGTTAAAATGTCTTCTTTTTTGTGTGTGTGTATAGGATCAATATATATGCAGTGAAGTAGCTGTGATCAATGTGCTGATTTAGATTTTCAAAATTTCCTGTTTGATACTATAGTTCTACTTGAATATGTTACTATATATATATATAGATAAAGACATGGTTTTGTACTTATTGAGACATGTTATTTAACTGAACGTTGATAACATTGCAGACATGAGGGTATGGGTGTGAATAAAAATCCCCTGTGGTATTTCTTAGACCTCAAGTGGCTCATCTTAATTTCTTATGGCATCTTATTAGTTGAAGCTAATGCAAGTAACCTTAAATAAATTTCGCTTCACTGTTATATAAAAAGCAGGAAGCACAATGAAATAAAGTGTTTTTAAAGCATTAGTTTTCTTGGTGTGACAGCTTATGTGCATAAACAATTGAAAAATATTTGTGAGACCGACACCTTGGTTATCACCATTATCTTTGACTTAACTTGAAATACTGGAGAAGAAGAGTTGGGTTTGCACTGACATTGATATTTTCCACTTGAGTGCTTCTGTCCTTATGTTCTTCAGGGAATATGCAATACTCTGTTTTAGAACATTTAATACATTTATGTAATGTATATACACGCAAACCAAGGTGTATGTATAGCTGTTTCAAGTACAAAATATTGATACTAACATGAGCTATACCATGATCTAGAGGATATCTAGGAGGCCTGTCATACTTCTATTACTTCAGGTAAATAACTGATTGACCTTTGTGGTGTGCTGATACTTCACTAATCAGAACCTGAAATCTGTATAACAACACTTCATTTACTTGATAGACAAAAGAACAATTGCACTTGAAGTAATGTGATTTCTAAATAGACACTGCCTGTCAAAAATAAATGCATTAGAAGTAAAATGTAGCTCAAGGAGACAATTAGCAAACAGAGGTGACACTGTAAACAGGTGCACCCATTATTCCCAAAGCTTGTGGCAATATATTCACATCTTTTAGACTGATGGAAGATCATGTGACAGTTTGGTGAATTATCTATCTGTATCATCTGACTGATGAAGCCTGCTGCAGTTGCAGATCATTTAAAAATGCATCTCACAAATTACATGGTAGCTGGGAAAAAATGCAGGTTTTTCTGAACAATGCTTTTCTAAAGCTATGTGCTGGAATACCTAATTTTTCTTTGAAAGGATGTAGACCATTTCATTATGCTATGTATACAGTCAGTTAAGGTTGTGCAAATTCATTACAATGTTTGTTAATCTATAAAACATTTTCTATTCCAGTTTTAGTGACATTGAATATTTTTTTATGTGCTATTTCTGAAACATTTTTTCCTATGAGCTGAAAGGGAATAACACATTTTTATATAGACTTCTTAAATCGCTACTTATCAAGGAAGATTTGAGATGAGAACATTTGACCTACATCTTTTTGCGGGTTATTGGATTTTTTTTCTACATAGAGAATGTAAAACAAACAAGAAAGAATCTATAAACAAACTCCCTCTTTCTTTCTCTACTAGACTGTGATGAGAGCAGTAACACTCATGAAATGTCCTCATATGTGATATGGTGAAAACTGCCTCAGATGGTGTTTTGTAATTTGATGCACTAACTAGATAGTTAGGAATGAAAAATGCATTTTCCTAAGCTATCATTTCATAAGTATTTTATATTTTCTTCTCTTTAAAGCTGTGAATTGATGATTTTTTTTTCTAGAAGTAGAATTGAGTTGTGTATGAGTGGATAGTTGTTGCTCCTGGTGGCAATTCGGCTCCAACACCTTAACAACCCTTCTACACTCCAGCACTCCCTTAACACCTGACCATGTTATGGTATGGGGTTTTTTTTGCTTGTTTGTTTTTTTTAATTGCTACAAATTTTGTTTATGTTATCATTTGGGGCACTCCCATGGAACTACATACACAATGAAATTGCCTTTTGTCATTTGGCACATATCTATTCCCAAAAGAGGTGCTTCTGAGATGCCCCAGAATTGGAGATTTTGATTTTCCCCTTACTGTTCCATACCAAAATCCTGCAGGTGACACTTACCCTTAAATGAACACAAGTGAAAAAATAGTTCAAATCTTTTCAGCAGTTAAAAGGGCTTAGGCCTGCAAACCCTTTAACTTTTGTTATTAATTGCACATAAAAGCCACCGAAGTGCAGAGGCAAACCATTAAACAGTCCTGCAGATCTTAGGAAGAATCTAAGGTTGTTCATTTTGAGGGTTTTCTATTAAGTGGCTGAGGAACTGGCCCCCTGAATGTTTTGAGGCTGGATTGCTGCTGTAGGCTGGTCCTGCCCTGCATCTTTGTGTACATGTTGGAAAAAATGCTCTACTGTTTGTAAGTGGTACATGCTCTACTGATTGTCAGTGGTTTTCAGATACCAGCCCTCATGAAGTAATGCTTTTATCAGGAATAAATTAATCGTTGTGGAGGCTTTTGGGGCAGTTGTTTTGCTGGGGGGCTGCTCTCAGTAGCCCCTCTTAGGCTTGACCCAAAGGGCTTGTCCTGCAGGCTGGGGGAGGATTTAGGGGAGGGATGAAGGACAGGTGAGGTGGG
>NC_086206.1:8300000-8325000 GCF_035770615.1 Melospiza melodia melodia | reverse complement strand
TTTTGCATTTATAGGCAGACAGCTTTATGTATTGGAGCCTTCTGAGGACATGGGCAGGGCACACACATGCAGGGAGGAAGGTCTGTAGATGGGGACTGGTACATGGCTGGGCAGGCTCTGGTGCCACGGGTGGAAACCATGCCCCAGCCTGAGAAAAGTGGTGTCAGCTCTCATGTTTTTCGGGCACAGTGGAAAAATACTGAGGTTTATTCCAGCATCCTGCTTTAGGGACTGTTTATCTCTCTTCACTTATGCATGTAACTCCCAGTGACACCAACTGGACCCTTCAGGCCCCATCCTGCATTTGTGATGAATGCAGGGCTCACGTGGAGGCCTGGCAAGGGTGTCCTGCACGGCTCCTGGGCTGGCTTTGTGCTGTCATTGAGCCTCTTTCCCTGCCTGTCTCTGTCCCTGTATCTCTGATGTGCCCAGGGTGAGAGCAGCTATGCCAGGGCAATTCAAGAGGCCCTCAAAAAGCAGCTGATAGGGAATAATTATTTAAACATGACACCTCATTCCATCAGAAAGGGTAGGCTGTTAGCAGAGGGCCTGAGCCTGGTCTCCTTGAGATTAGCAGGGCTTGAACATGGAGTTGAACAGGAATGGGATGTGCTGCTAAGAGCCCCACAATGAAGCCTTTTAGTCTCAGCATTTGGGGTAAAAGTCCTGTTGTGCAGAATAAGTCCATGCTCAAGCTTCTCTTTTTCCCTTGCTGTGTGTTAGATTTCCATCTGTAACCTGCAGAAAACCTGCAGAAATCCTTCTGGCCCCTGCTCATCAGTGGGATGAGATTACTTTCTCCCTTTCATGTCTCTAATTCATTTCAACGAATGAGCTACAAAAGCATGTTTTAAGAATGAACAGAAATTGTTCTGTCATACCCTAGTTATGTCTCACCACTACTTTTTATTTTTGTCATGCTGTTTCTGAAGATTTTTAGGGTTTTTTTCTTCTCTGGGGGTGTGCTGGATCACTCACTGAGCCAAGTGCAACTGCACAGCAGTGCTGCTGTGGGAAGCTTACTGTAATAAATTGGTCTGCAAGGATTCATGGTGCCATTTTTTAATGCCAGGGAGTGTATTAGACACTGGTAAACTGGCCCAATTTGACCTAAGTGGAACTGTCTTAATTTGTTTCCAGGCAGCTTGCTGCCTGTACCTTTAAAATATCTGCTTTACATAGTCAGTGTCAAATGTGTTAGAATAATATTAGCACAGGTAAGTAAAATACCTTTTTATAAGGCTTTAAATCATTTCTGTTACAGTTTAATGTGTAAAGCTACAGATTTTCCCAATTTGTTCGTAAGGTTATGTATCACAGACCTTAAATCATTTAAGGTTTTAGACCTGAGGGGTTCACTCTCAGTCATGAACTGGAAAGCAGATTGCAAGAGACATTGACATGCTGATCAATGACATGAAGCCTCCAAACAAATCAGTACAGGACTTTAAGAGATGAAGCCTTACTGTGTTCTGTCTGTCATCAGAATTTATAAAGCATCTTAGTGAAAGCCCCTTGAGAATCATTCCTAGAATTTTGCAAGTCATGAGCGTGTATGTAAGAGCTGAATTTTTTTAAACACAAGTAGCCTTGTAATAGCATAGCAAAAATGTGCTCTGTGATGTTGGTGTAGGAGTACTAAGAACTTGTTTAGTGAGATAACATCTTTTAGAAACCTAACAGTTTATTATCTTTGTTTCTGTTTGTTGGCTTTTGTGTTGAATGAGCTGCAAGTAAGCACTAGGAAGGTATATCTTCAAGAATTTAAGATATCAACAGGAGCAGAAATTCGAGACAAACAAGCTGTCACTGTTTTTAGGTAGTGTGCAACTGAAAATGTTGGATGGGACCTATGTTTATCTGCAGCAGTCCAGGAATTTGCTGTTCCAATGTGGCCAAATATAGTAACTGAAATTCACTTATTTAAATTCTAAAGTGTTATGGGCCTTCATAAATGGGACCTGAATCCTATCTAGATGCAATTTTATGTTTAGAAAGACCAAATCTGATGACAAGGTTTCCTTTACCCAGTTACAAACTGATTTTTATTCTCTCCAGTCAGCATTGTAGGTGCTTCTCTTGACTTTTGCAGTGTTTTTATTCTCCTGTAGCTGGGTTTACCCATTGATATGGGGTGCTGGGTTGGAGTGATGCCTTGTACCTGCTCACCACCCATTCAGCTCAATAGGAAAGTGTCTCATGAGAGGGACAGGCTTTGCTGTTCAGGGCTTATAATTCAAATTCAGAGATAACTGGCAGGTAAAAGAAAACTGGGCATGAGGAGAGAGCAGGGAAGAATGTGTTCCCAGGTATGAGGAACAATGGGGATGGCAAACCAGGTGATTACTGCAGGATAGTTGGTGCTTTGCTGTGGAAATGTTAGTTTTAAAGAAAGGGCTTGAAGCCTGAATTGGAGTAATTCTCCTGTGTCAGCAAAGTTGCGTGGCAGAATTATCACTTGGAAAAGGCTTTGAAACACGTGGCAAAGCCTGGCTCAGTCTGCAAGCGAGGAGGGAGGCAGTGGGATTTGGGAAGCCTCGTGGTGAACCATCACAGTGGCAATGAGTATCCCATGGTTGGTGTGCTGGGAGCCAGAGGGGAAAGATGAGTTGGTGGGGACAGAGTGGGACTGCAGGAGCACCTGCACTGGGTGTAATCCTGACAAGGTGGAGGCTGCAGAGACCTTAGAGGATACAGGACAAGTGTTCTAGCAGTATTGCACTAAGGGAGGGCTGTCCTGCTTAGTAGTGAACTTCTGTTCTCAGAATTATTTCATACTGTTTTCATCATCAAGAGAAGCCCTCAAACTTGTTGTTTGCCCTTCAAGCCAATGAACAGCATTGAGCAGCAGCGTGGTCCTGTTGGTGCTGACTGATTTAAACCCAATGCAGTCCAATGGCCAAGCTCCTGATGATTTCCCCCAGAAATGAAGGCTGGGAATTTTGTCCTCACTGCCCACCATGGCACCCTCAGAGCAGTCAGTGCTGCCAAGGTGGAGCCCTGAGGCTGTGGAGCTGGAACTGTGGTTTCAGAGCTGCTCTATGAAAGAGTTGGGTTGATGTAGATGTACAAAGTGTATTATTTGGAAGTGACCTTTAATTTTATTTGTTAGACATTCATAGGAATAAACATAGTTAGAATTCTCAGTCATAAATTCTTCAGATTATAGCTTCAGTCGAGTGAACTTTATTTTGCTCTAAGAACGCCCTTTGTTTTTGTCTCTATTTTGCTTACTAATGTAATGGCCCTAAATTCACTACTGACAAATATCTTGGAAGTATTCTGCTTGGCTTTTACTGCTGGCTCTTATCTGTTTTAAGTAGGGTTTATTAGATGAGATCATCTACAAAGGACTTATTTCTGTTATAAAATGGAATTAAAAAAAAGTAAAAATACAATTAGTAGCTGTTCTCTTTTTACTCAGTTTGAAAGATTAGAATATCAATGTCAAAGAGAATAACTGGGTTTCTGGAGTATGCTATGCAACTTTTGTTTTATCCTGTTTTGTCCTCTTTTGCTGTACTGTCTAGGGGAAAGGATCAGAAGAATTTCATTCTGTTCCTCATCATTATTTTGAGAGGAGGTTTTCCCTCTCAAAACAATCCAGAACTGAAAGAAGTTTTTATTTCCAAATATGAAATGACCACCAAACATGTATATTATGAAAACTAAAAAATAAAATGTGCTAATCCCATTAATATTGTAATTCTTAATGCTCTCTGCTGTCCTGTAGATTGCCTGCTTGAGGTGGCATTGTAATATTTTAATGTAAATGTCTGATTCAAACACTGAGTTTTGACATATTAAATTTCTCACAGGTTTTATTTTTCCAGTTGTGACCTTCAGTACCTGTCCTGTGTCTTTTAAGAATTTCTTCATCCAGGGAACAAATTCATTGTCTTAAGAATAACTGGTAAGAATACTTATATTGTTCTCATAACATTTTCTTCTGCTTATGGATCTGAGTCTGGCTTTGTTTTTCCAATTAAAAAAAAGTAAAATGAGGTACTTAAATCAGATTTTTAAATCTGTTCTTGCATGGTTTTTATGTCTTCAAAAATATTATGTTTATGTCTTGCAAAACTTTTTATTGTAGTTCTTTCAGGTTTTAGTCAGCTACAAATAAATTTTTTTTTCAAGAAAAAATTCTGCTTGGTAAAATCACGAGCATTCATCTTTATGCAGTTGATATGTAATAATTGTGTTGGGGATGAATCATCATTTATTACTTTATCATCAGACTGCTGATTTAAAAAAACCCATGACACTCCTGATTAAATTAATTTTATCATTTTTTGTTTTTTTTTTCTCCTCCTGTAAGTTCAATAGAACATCTCATGCATATTATTAAGAACCATATTCTGTTGTGTATTAGCATGAGAAGAACACCCATGAAAATCAGTGGGTGGAGGGGTGTACTACATTGTATATGTGATTTTCCTCTGAGCTATTCCAGTGCAGCAGAAGAAAAGCTCCTCTAAAGTCTGAGAAATCAGATTGGTGTGGAAATAAGTGTGAAATCAAAATTGGGTTATTTGGCCCTCAGTTTGAAATAAAAGTCTAGCTTCCTAGGAAATAACTAATAATTAATTCCACATTCCACATGCATTAATTGATCCCTAAATCAAAATTTCGGATAGCTTCTGCTCCCAAATCAAATTCTTATGTTATTTCTTTATTTTAATTGTTATACTGGGTTGTCCATTCCTTTTTATATCTTGTGAATTAGTAGAAACTCTGTGATTCAGAGGAATTGTGCTGATTTATAGCTGATGTGAGAGGATATCCAGGCATATTAAAGCTTCAGTACTGCAAATGCATAAGCAGGTATTGAATTACTGATGCTAATGGAATTACTCACGTGAGTAAAGTTAAGTAGAGACGTAAGTGTTTTCAGGATTGATGTCTATACTTATGAATTTATATCATTTAAGAGTATGGCTCACAATTTTTAAAACTTACTAATTGAATGTGAGCTACTGGATTTCATTCTAGACAATTGACTTGAAAAGAATTACAGTGACTTGATTCTAGAATAATTCCATCAGCTTCAGAGAAGATATGTGGATTTTTTAATGCTGTAAATAAGGATGTAGTTTGGCCAATTCACTCCACTGATCCCCACTAATATCAGGAAATACTTGCCAGAGTAAAGGAGGAGCACAGGACTGGACAATTAGTGATACAAATGGTTTCAATCAAATGGTTAAATAGCTCAGCAAAGACGTGGTTCGTTTTGTAATAGCATTTGGAATCCAAATAAAACCATCTGAGGGATGTGCTGTTTGTTGTGATGTTAATGCACAAAACAGAAAACTCTCAGCATGTCTTGAATTTCAGGGGGGTGTTAGGAAGCCATTATATGTTTAAAAAAAAGAAAAAAGAAAAAAAATTCCAAGCCCACAAACTTAAAATACGCCTGCAGAAGCTCCTACTCAATTCTAATTAACAAAGCTTACCTTTCTCTTGACCATAGAGGTCATCATGTAAACTATTTAAATTGATAGTAATATTATGCAGCACGAAATTAATTTTACATTGTATACAGTTTTTATTGTGACTTTATCTTGTTTCAAAAGTGCTTACTTTCTGATTTTGTGGATATTACTGACTGGATTACTTTTATTTTGGTTTTTACACAACAGTTATATTAGAAATTTGCTGTTTTATTCTTACCTTCTTAGTAAAAATCCTTTTATCACACAATGGGTAATTTATATCCATTACCAGCCCTTTCAATCCTTTTCAGTGGTGCTGTCAGTGCCTTTGGCACAGTAATGATTAATGTGATCTAATAATAGTGTGCCATTATATTACCTTAGTAAAACATGTACCAACATCCTATTCAGATCTACCAAATTCATAGCTTCCTATAATATTTTTGTTGAAAGACAGGATTACTATTTTTCAAAGAGGAATTTTTTTTTTTTTTTTGCCTTTAACATATTTAATGAAATTCACAATTCTTTGCCATGGTAATCTTCGTGCATGCATTTGGGCTTGATGGGTGAATTTTATATCATTCTGCATTATTATGATTTGTTAGGCAAATTGTTTGACACGTAAAGAAAGATATGCATTACATTGTTTTGCTTTGTTAAGGGTGCATTTTAAGCACTCGCTATCTTCTGATTATTCTGCTGTATTTATCATAGAGGGTATATTTAGATTGCAGTATGCAAGAACAAGTATTTGGGCTAAAATGTGTCTTTTTCTACGTTCTAACCCAGATACTGCCACGTTCTGTAGAAGGCAAGCTCTCTGCTCCTCTGCCCAGCAGAACCAGTTTTGGTCATGGTTCCTTTGCTGTGGTGCTTGCTCTTTGGCAATCCCTTGCCTTTTTTTTGCCAGTAGAAATGTGCAGAATGGTGCCCAACTGTGAGCTAGAAACTGGGATCAGGCCTGTGGTTTTCAACCCAAGGTAAAAGCACCAGGCAGCCAAAGCCACGGGGATCTGCCCCATAGCTGAGTTTCACCCAGATATGCCATTGCTCGAGCCCAAGCTCCAGCTCTCAGGTACTGCCAATTCACACAGGAGGCAGAGAAATGGTCCAGAGAACACGTTTTTGTTGGTGCTTGTGCACGTGTTGGAGCAGTGTGTGACTGCCCTCAGCCTCTCCAGTTAGGGACCAGGGGTGCATGGAGGGGTTTGGTGCTGCTCTTGCATTGAGCACTGATCCCCCCAGTCCTCTGCAGCAGGACTTTCCACTCTTGGCTTCATCTGTTTAATAATGCCCCTAGTCAGCATGGCTGAAGAGTTGGGATCACACTGCATCCTTGCAAAGCATCTTAAATCTTCATCACCCCAAGATGTCATTACTGCAGTCAGGGAGTCACATACTTAACGCTGTCGCATCAAAATCGAAATGAAACAGCGTGTCCACGTTTTAACTCTACTTTGTGATGTTTGTTAAATACATACTCTTACTGTTTCATCATATCACAATAAATAATGAATGAGAAAAATATTTTAATCCTGTCAATAGTGGGAATGTCTAAAAACAAGCAAAGTGTGTGTATGCATTTATATGGATTCCTTATTTGATTTAAGCTAAGCAATACAGCTGTAACATGATTTGAAATATGCAATCAACGTAAACGAAGAAAAATATTTTGAATGCAGTATATAAACTGTGTGGTTTTTTAGACATATTTTTAGGAAAAAAGAGAAAGATTATGATTGTCATACCATGTAACAATAATACTGCCACTGGAAATATATGCAGCAGCTTTATTTTCTGCCACGGTAAAGACAATCTTAAGTCTTGGTCATTTAAATCAAAGACATTCTCATCTCTTCCACGTAGCTGATTCTTCATGACATAACAAGAAATGAAGGGGAAAATAAAGCCTGAAATCTTGGTTTAGCATTGTATTCAAAAGGCTTAAAGAAAGTTCCAAAAGATGCTCCCCTGTTTTTAGTAATAAACAGTTATGTGCAAAATAGAAAAGCCTTTTACTCTCCAAAATTATTTTACTAATGGAGATATAATTATTTAAAGCTCTAACTAAGCTGTACCAGTCTTGAATTAGAGATGCCTTAGGTTGGACTGTGTATTGTGCAGATTGCATTGTACCTTACTGCTATATTGTTCCTGCATCCTGCAGTTTTACCAGTCAGGGCCAAGCTGAAATGGAAAATGGTGGCTTTCTTTTTTGGGTTAAGAATAGAATGGTCAGTGAAAGATTTCTGCCTCATTTTTCCACATGCAACTCAAAATAGATGTAGTAGACCGCAGAATAGACTTCTCCAAGGTCTAAAGCATTTTCAGGGTCTGGTTCATTGTTTTTTGATATTGTTCTGTTCAGTGAGAGATTCTTGTACCAAGTGCTGGGGGCACCAGGTTCCTCAGGGTTGTTTTATGTCTCTTTCATTGGTAAAGTCAGTGAATCAGCCAGCCAAGGATTATTTCATCTGCACATCTGCCCATCTTTATTCTGATGGGACAGGGGCCCTGGTGTGCCATCTCTGGAGTAGCACAGGTTGGAGGAGGGAGAAGAGGAGCCTGATGCAGCTGCACAAGCTGTTTAAGAGCCCCATTACACTTCACTGCCCTTGTGTGAGCTCCTGCCCGTGCTGCTGTACTGTGATCCTTAACACACTCGGGTAGGTTAGGAAGTGGCTTCTTTTGTGTGACTCTGAAAGAAAGGCCTCCCAGTAAGCAGAGGAAGGAGAATAAAATGAAATTAAAGAATCTTGGCCTCATCTTGAAAGACAGAAAAGCACAAGAGGAAAAGAATTTTTGGCTTTTAAGGCTAATTTTATCTCTTGTGAGGCCATCAAGTCAATGAGTAGAAGTGGCAACTGGAAGTTCTTGGGTTGTATTACTCGCCACTGGATTACTGTGAGACTTTAGTAATGAAACATAAATGTTCTCTCTGTTCCCCAGTGGACATAATACCATTTACCTGTCTCAAAAATGCTTTGTAATTTAATTAACACTTGGAGTGCTCTTTGAGCTCCTTAGATAAAAGCAGGCAAAATGAGTCAATTGTTACAGAAATCCCAATTTATCCCCGTTTAAAAAAAATTACACTTTGTCTTGACTTTTTCAAACCTCAGATAATGTTTGATAGGAGTTTTGGGCTTTGTTCTTACTGGTCCTTGGAGTCACTTATTCTTAGTGATTTGCATAGGCACGGTGTAGGTATTACTTTTTTGTTCAACAGAGTATTTTGGTGGGTCATAAATTACCAGTCCCTGTGCTGGGAATCTGCTTCTGAGAGAAGCATACATTTTTAGAGAAGAGTTTGAGTTTTGCTAGACAAGTTCTTCATTATTCTTCAGTACATTCCTTTCATTGTTTCGGGGGAAAGATTTCTTAATTTTTGGTTGGGCACTGGATGTAATAGCTTGGTTTTTGTTTCATGAAGTTATGCTATATGTTACTGAGAGAGAAGTATTGTAACTACAGCTCTTCCACAACCCTGTTTCATTACCACATCCTGTCCTGGCCAGATCACTGACCAGTGACCAAACCAATTCTTATGTAATCATTGCCTGGAAGTACTCCCTGATCTGTCTTTGATTGAAATAATTGTCCAGATGCTTCTGCTTTGTAAGACAGCTGAGATGTTAAGTTGATTTTTGCACCTGTGCTGACCTCCAGTAAAGAAGTTTATTTTTCAGCAAGCAGAAACACTTGCAGCAGGTGAGCTGAAGGTCCATCCATCCATGTTTTCATCTTGTGTTGGTAGCAGCCAGGTCCTTCTCTCAAATCCTAAAGCCCATCTCATTGCTCCTGGGTACCTAATTCATTCTCACACTTTTTCATGCATTCATGTGGGTTTTGCTGCCTACCCCTCACTCTTCTTTTCAGACTGTAGAAACAGCACACGCATACCTGGATACAGCTGGGCTCAAAGTGAGTTTCTTGTAAAAAGTCTATGTTCATACATTTTCTCCCTTTTAATCTACTTTCTGCCACTGTCTTATTTTAACTGCTCAAAAGGAGTTTACACACGCTCCTAGATAAGGAGATAATCTCAACAAGCATCTTACCACAAGCAAAAATGTGGCACACCTGTTTGCACACAGGCTTGATGAAATATCTCAAAGTTATGCTAAGCAAGTCTGCCATTCCCTTCTGGTATTAAAAGTGTCATTATCTTGAAGTTCTAAGTTGCACTCTTTGTGTAACAGCACATAATAAAACCTAGAAGTAAGTTTATATCTTTCTTATTCTTGCCTTCATCCTCTCCAGCAGTTGTTTCAGCAGAACCCTTCTGCTTTTGCTTTGATAATTTAAATAGACAGTCTGATGCAGTTGTGACAAGCAGGGCTGACTCTCAGCTCTTGTGGAAATCTGGCAAAGTCAGAGTAGCTCAAGTGATCTGCCACTGCTTTTCAAATATTTCAGAGTAATACAAGCTCCATTTATCAGAAACTGTTAATCTTTTTTCTAACTCTAGATCTGACTTCCCTTTTGTATAAACTTTACATTTATTTCACTTTTTAAAGCACATTCAACCACAAAAGAACTGGAGAAAAGGTAGAGGGAGATGCCTGTGGAGTTTATACCTCTGCCCATCTGCAGTGCTGGGTAGCAGGGCTGGGAGTGCTGCAAGTGTGCAGTAGCAGTGTGGGCACCTGTGCAGCACTTGCCAGGGGCAGCTTGTTTTAACAACAGGTGAAAGGGTGCAGCTCTAGCAGTCTAAAGCAGAAGCTTCTCTGCCTTTCTCCCTCATGCCCTTGCCCTGGAACATTACATTTTTTACTGCAAGTGTGGCTGGATAAAAATAGAGCACATCTTAAGGCTCTTAATAGAGATCCCAAGTGTTGCTTTGAATGGACATTGTCCTGTGAGCTCAACAGTGGAGGAAAATTCTTGTGTTCCTTTTCTTTCCTGTGGGTAACTGCACATTTCATAGCTGACCAAATATGCCAAGGCTATGGAAAAAGAGAAAATGGCAAGATGACTATTTCCCCAAAACAGTAAACACACATTGCAGCCTGGCTTCTTGTTTGAGAATGCAAGATTTTACTTTTTGAATAACTACTGTATTTTAACAATAGGCATCAAGTGGTTGCTATGTGATACACAACAGTGTTTTTCATGAACTTTTGGCTGCTGAATAAGCCCAGCAAATATGGGTTCTTACCCTTTTAGTTTTCTGGGTCAATTCATTTTGCACAAAGGAGAGAATGATAATTTGAGTTGTAGGCAGAGAATGTTTTCTTTACATAGTAGGGAAGATGAAAGCTGTTTTTATTTGATTTCTTTTTAAATTAAAAATTATAATTCTTTATAGAATTACAAATAATTATCTTATTACTAAAGGCATCCCATAAGCATGTTAGAGTCTTTCTCTGTAAAATAATTGCTGATTGTCACTGCAAACAAAAAGTGAGGGAGAGTGAGGGGAAACAAATATATATGCAATGTGTATGCGTGGAAGTTATTTTATTTTTTCAAAATGGTATTTGATTGCCTCAAAAGTAAAGACTTAGACAAATGCTATTTCTTAGGTAGTGCTGGCTGATTATAGACCATATAGAGTTGTTTTCTGAACTGCTGTTGTCTAAATGCTCAGCCCTTTCCTGCTTATGTGTCAGAGAGGACAGTGTCTATCAGATTTAGTTGGCTTCCTGATGGGACACCACATTGAGGGTGCTTTTATGTTCTTATCTTCCCTTCTTCTGTTGTTGGAATCCCATGGAGCGGGATTTCTGCAAAGTGTGGAGCTGAAATCTGCGTGAGAGCAGGGGCTGGCACTCAGGAATGGGAGGGGAGGGGGCAGGTGAGGGGCTGGAGGAGCAGGAGGATGCCAGCAGCTCCTGGGAGCACACAGAGGAGCAGCATCAGTGGCACCTGACAGGAGGGAGGAGGAGGAGAGGCAGAGAAAGGAGAATGCTTGGGATAGGGGAGGAAGGGCATTCAAGTTACCCAACGGAAGGGAGAGAAATGGTTTCTAGCTGTGCAAAGGTACGTGAGAACATGTACCTGACTAGTTCTTCAGTGCTGAAATACTCATTTAATGGTAATTAGCTCTGGAATAAGTACACTCACAGAGGTGTACACAGGAAGGCTTTGGCAGAGAAAGAAGGGCTTGGTTTGGAGGAGAGTGAAAGTTTGAAGTGTTGCTGAGGACAGCTCCACCGTGTAGAAAGACAAAGAGGATGGGTGGAAGGTTTATCATGCTCTTCTCTGAGGTGTTTCTAAGCCACGAGCTGTTCTGTCCTGCAGCAGATGTGGACAGGGCTTTGTTTAGTCTTGGCCAAATTAATGGGACACAGAGTTTATGTGACAGACTCACCAGGGCTCTGGAGGGCAGCTGGCTGAACCATGGGAGTACTGGATTTGGTTTCTCAAGGAAAATACAGCTGTGATTACTCTTCCTTGTGCTGTCTGTGTATGACAGCATCCATCAGTGCTCATCCATCCACTGAGGTGTCACAATGAGACGTGTTTGAAAATGCCAAAGATGTACAAATTTCATCTGAGCACTGTGGCTGTTCATTCTCTAAGGCTCTTTTCTTAGCCCCTCACCGTGTGCCAAAACACAGCTCTAGAGCAGGCTCCAGAAAGGCTCCAGTCAAAGTCCTCTCTCCTATCATCTGGACATAGCTTCAATCAATTCTCACAGTGGCTGCAGTTCTCCATTTGTGTAATTTACGTAATTCCATTAGGTTGAATAAATTTACACAAATTTGTACCTTCTTCTGCTGGGGAGGTTTGTGTTGGTTTTTACTGCTTTGGGATTTTTTGAGCATAGTCAAGCTCTGTCTGCATGCAGCCACTGTGGCAGATGCCAGCCAGAAAAGCACCCATGTCTCACCTTAGAGATTTCCTTACTGAGAAGAATGAAGAAAGTTACAATACATCCCAGGTCACTGCATCCTGACAATGCTCAGGAAATTCTCATCTTCCCTCTGCATTTTCCCAGTTGCCCTTCTCTATTGCCTCTTTTTGGTTAAGTTCATTTCAAATTCAATTTTGAGGGAAGTACCTTTTCTCTTTGGTCTCAGACACAGCAACACCCCTGCCCCACAGATGATAATAGGGATTGCTTACTCAAATAGAAAGAAAAATTCTTTTATGGATGACATTTTTATTTTATTTTATTAGATGTTCCATGTAAAGCATTTATCATTGGAATAATTTTCCCTCTCAAAGTCATATCAGACACAAAGCTGTCTTCAGGGCTATTTCTTCTAGTTCACTGGACAGCTGTTCTGCCTGAAAAGAAAGAAAAGATCATATATCAATCAAAGACTTCAGGAGAATCCTTATGTTCTTTATCTAATAGGAAAATCCTAACTGTGAATTCTTGATCTTCTGACTTCTGCTTTTTCAGTTTGAAGAACTGCACTGAAATATTTTGCAAGACTATCTGTTGGGTTTATTTTTTTAATGTATCTTTTGTGTGTCATTTTGATGCTAGGAGGGTGTTACAAACTCATCTGCACTGGTGACAGCCACATCATAAGCAAACAGTTTTCTTACCCCTGTGACTCGATTCATCCTCCTCTGAATGTCACTATGGGCAGAAATTAGTGCTGCTTAGCAGAAACAAGATTCTCATCTCTGCTCTGCTGGTGCTGAACTACTGATTTCCAGTGGAAAGAGACTAAAGGGCTGAAAGATGCCCAACCTGCAACCTTCTAAACTAGTACAGATGTCTGTATTTAGTCATCATTCTGAAGTTCTGTAACTCCAGTGCAGTGACATAAGTAACATAGAATAATTATTTTTTAAAAATATTGCTAGTTATACAAGTACCCCAGTCTGCCATGCTAACTTAATGAAGAGTCAAAGTACATTAGAGTTCCTGGCCTTTAGAAAATATTCAGAATACTTATACAATTTATTAAACAGTATGTATGCACAATTGCAGAATTGAGATTAGCGTGTGTCCTTTCATCTGTGAGTGTGAGGTGAGACACAGAAGTGATGATGCTGCCTTTCAGCCTAGCACTGATCACCTTCCAGACTGGAAACCACATCCTGCAGGCAGGGATTCCTGGCTGTGTTAGGTTGTGAGCTGAGTGTCAGAGCATCTTTGCACTGCACAGGTACACTGGAAACAGCCTGGAGGCTGACTTGCAGACACAGGAGCCTAAGGGAGCTATTAACCAAACTTGAACATTTTTGCCCAAGGGAAAAACAAAAGCAAACTCAGCTCCAAGAAGGTTTTTGTATGCACCTGTTGGGGCCCTTTAAAGCAGTCTGTTCCATGTTCATGCTATGTTGGCATTTGTTGGTATCTTCAGAGCCCACACAATGCCATGTGGGGCCCAGCAATACAAAGATTTGCAGTGTTTTGGTGTGTTTTGCTGAAAGAGCCCCTCTGTTCTCTCAGCCAGCAGACCTTGACTTTGGTAAGGCTTTGCAAGGGCTGTCTGGCCTGGATTCCTTTATGTAGGATTGCAAGCAAAATTAAGGCATGACGCAGCTAATTATGCAAGGGAAAAGAGGTATGAGAAAGGAAAGATGTGCCAGCATAATTGCTGTAAATTCTTGTATTTACATATACTTAAAGTTGTCCTGATCCTAAATTTCCTGAAGCAAACGAATTTATTGATTGTAAGCAGATCTTGGATCATATGGCTTGCCACATTGGATCAGAATATTGGGCCATCAAGTGCCATTGATTATGACCAGAAGCAGAAGATTTAGAGCAAGAAGCAAGAAACCTGTGATCACTCATTTTAGAATAAGCTCTCCTTAAGGATGCTGTAATTATAAGCAGGACTCATGGCCAGTGTGCAAACTGTGATAGCTCCAAACAAAGGGAAAACAATTGGGATGATTTAATTTGCTTTTGCTTTGAAATAATAATAATAAAAAAAAATCAGTTTTATTTAATCAATAGACTCTAGGGTTTGATGTATGGATGAAAACTTACAGTCAGTGGAATAATACTTCTGGTTAAGCACTTCTCATCAGGAACTTATTTGACCTGTGAGCTGCTTCATTTTTTAAACTTAGATGTCTCTATTATAGAACTTCTAAAGATTGTTGCAGTGCCAGCATGGGGAGTGTGTGTGTGTGCTTTAATATGGATGCATCTTGTAGGAGAGGAGATAAACCTTTTTCTTTGTACACAGACACATACATGATTTATCAAACATATTGCATTACTCTGTCTTTACAGTAAAACGTACAGTGGATGTGAATTACTCTATCTGTGAAGGATTAGAAACTCTGATGTTCTGTCTTGTATTCAAGAAGAGGATTACTCTGCAGATAACGTGCAGATAATTTACTTTTAGTGAGGCAGTGCAGTTTAAGGACCGAAAAATCAACTTTCTTGAGGTAAAAGGAGTAGGAATTGGTATGGAAAAATATAGGGTAGTTGACCACTCATGGAAATTTCAGGAGAACATCAGAAATACATCATTATATATTTATTGAACAGTTGTCATTTCCATCTTCCTAAAATGGTCTTTTGATTAAAAAAAATTAAAAATATGTTGTAAATGCCAAGTACCTTGAAATTCACCAATTTTATTGCATGCATTGGCATGATTGGTATGATTACATGCCAACAGCTCATTTGAATATGAAACATCTGTACATTATTATTTAGGGATTTTTCATCTGTTGATTTTAGAAATGAGGATTTTATGAGTCCTTGCATGCATAATTGTGTGTTACTTATATACAGAAGCAGTCAGTAATGAAAGAATTGGCCAAAACCATACTGTATATGGTTTTGTGATTAAGATAGGAAATGCAGTGCATGAAGAAATACAATATGCACTGCATTTGATTTTAGGTGTGGCAGCAGCAATTATGATTTTGTAACAGTGGAAGTAACATGACAGTTCAAAAGCACAGTGAGAAGATTATGCTTTCTTATACACAGCAGTGTAAATTCTTAAAATAACAATGTAATTTTTACATTTTTCACTGGAAATCAAGATAATCCAATTTAGAACAATTTATTCTCAACAGGTATGGTAAAAAAAAAGATATATCATTCTGGAGCGTGGTATAATACATTAATTTTTATGAGTGAGTTATGAAGATGTACAACTCAGGACCTAGGATAAACATCATATTCCTTAATTAATCCATTACATTATGGCACATATGTGTCACTTTTATTACCCTAAAATGAAAAATGTTGGGGAAAGAAAAAAAGCCTGTTTTTTCTCTGTATTAGAAAACCTTTCTTATAAAATCATAAAAACATAAAATCTAAGGCAGCAAACACTATTAATGAGTTAAACATCTAAATTCCTTGAAGACTTGTAAGATAAAGAGCCATCATCTTCTGGTAATTGTTCAAATACGTTCTTAGCTCAAATATATTAAAGCTTCTGCATGCTGTTTCTGCATGTTTAAATGAATCCAGACAACTTAAATTCCAGCTAGAGAATGCTGGTGAAGCTGTGATTGAGCAACAATATAGGAACATAGTGAGAAATGAAGGAAAAAAAATATCTGTCTTTTTAATATCCCAAAATGCAGTGATGTAGATTTTCATAGATTCAGAAGCCACCCACAGAGATCTACAATGAACCTTTCTGTCATATGGATCTTATCCTAGCCAGGATTCTCCCTTCTGCTCCAGCACAGATCTCCAGGAATCTGGTGAATATTTTTAATGGGTAGGAAACTCATAATTTCTAGAAGAAGGATGGCAAAATGTCCTCTTTGCCTGAGTGCTCTGGCCCCACCTTAAGAAGCTGTTCTCTTTGTGTCTGAGTATGATTGACTATCACATTTTAACCACAGAGTTTTACTTACAGATTGGAATGAATATTAGGCTTGTAATGATGAGTATTTTGTGTTTTCAGCAAAGGGTCTACGAGAGCATTGGTCACCCATTGATTGAAGAATTGGGTCTCAGCACACTCCAGCCAGGTAAGTCACACCAGCCTGCAGCTCCCAGCACCTTTGGTTGGGTGGGTGCTTTTCTCAACAGCAGTCACTGCCAGGGCTGTCCAGAGCACATCTGGGAAATGACACCAGATCTCATCAGTTCCTGGGCAGAGACTTCTCAATGCAATTTATCTCTTTGGTTATCTAATGTGGGAGCTGTTTTCCCAAAATGTGGTGTTTCAGTTGAATCTAAGTGCTGGAGCTGGGTGCTGAAACAATAACTGCATCTTGTCTACTGCACTGCATTGGAACTTCCTGGTATCAAACCCATAGATTGTGAATGTCTGCTTTGTGAGCCCAAATGATCTTTTACATATCTGTGTGAATGCATTTTCACGTGATTTCACAATGCTGGGTTATCTGTCACTATTTGTCATTTCTAAAATCTGATACTAATAGAATTTAGTATTTGTCATTTTACATTAAAATAAGAAAAGACATAAGACAACACAAACCAAAACACTATTAATGAAAAAACCAAATTAGAGATTATTGTGCATTGAAGACACAAAATTTAATACAAATTAGCACAATACAAAGAAATATGTTTTTCTGCTATCTCAGTATTAGAAGAATAGCTCTGCTTTTCTCCATATGTCTGTGTCACCAGGTTGTTATTTCTTTTGTTTAGTCATATAATAGAATGTGTTGAGACATATTATCCTCAACTTGTGTAACAGCCTACAAATACTGATTGCAGTTTGAGCTTGTTATGGAAAAGTATTGCCCTGTGGATTGAGAAAATGACCAACAGCGGACTATAATCTATGAAGCTGAGAGTAAAATTGCCAACTAGAGGTCATTTTTCAAACCAAGGGGCAATAGTTTTCTACTATAAACTGAATATTACAGTCAGTATATGTTTTATTAAACCATTTCAGAAACTTGGGAGCAGTTTCATTTAAACTTCTTGCTTGATGTGGCTCAGAGAACAGGCCCAGGGCAGCCCACAGAAGAGGCCTAGTGCAGTCTGTATAATAAATATTCTGTATACTCAGTAATTATGAAGGCTTTAGGGCCTTGATGGTGAATGGCCATATCCTGCCACCATTCTGAATCCTTAGCAGCAATTGAAGTCATTAAGATTTGTGTATAAAAATGAGTGCAGGCTGCTGTTTCTTACTGTAATACTGTGACAATCTAGAGCCCAACTATATAGAAAAGCCAATTATGGCTATTGCAATCTAAAAGATTAAAAGGAAAATGCCTTTTCCTCCTCCATATCCTCTTACTGTTTTTCTCCCCTACTGAAGTATGGAGATGATGGCACTCACACAGGGGTGATTGCCTTAGTCAGTAAGAGGATTTCCACTCTGGAATAACAGAAATGACAATAACCATGCATGGGCAAAATGAAGCCTTTAACCTCTCCTATAAGACACCTTGCTTATCCATAGAGGGTTCTGCCACCGTGTGCCTGGGAACAGAGGTGTTTTCTGCAACCATTACCTGCAGTGATTCTTAGATGTTAATATTTTTTTCAGTACAAAACCCTCAGTGACCTTCAGGGTTTAAGGAGAGTGATGGGGAGTTCCAGCTTCTCTGCAAAAGTGGGGTGCAAAGAAGTATCAGGAGGACCACAGTGGCTTGGGCAGAAGGAAGCCAAACAGAATATTTCACTTTTTCCTTGAGAATCCTTGATAAAAATAATCTTGTTTAGAGCTCCTTGTGGGACTTCTCCTTAGCTTCTTTTGTAAGCCTCAACGTCAGTTTGTCTGCCTTGCAGGATTTCTGATTTTCTATTTTGGGGCAAAACGCAGAATCTGATCCTGGTTCTGTGGCATAACCATATCACAGACCAATACTACTATCTTGTTCACAGCACACATATTTAAATTCCTGCATGCCTAAGTTGGAAATTCACATGTCACAATCATGCCTGTAAATTGTGAGTTCCCATGACCATAATTGAAGATTTCTATCTGTATTTGCCAGATTATTGCATAGTTACAGCTATAGAATGGGCAAATTAGGAGCAAAATATGTTTTTCTACTTGGAATTTTTAAAAGCCAGACCTTCCATCCATATGGGTGTATATATTATAAAAACACAGACATAATTTTCAAATGGTCATAATTTTAAAGGTCTGCATAAAACTTCACCTCAGCAAGGGTGATGGATTGGAGTAATAAAAAATGGAGCAGCAAAAGTCCTGTTGTACATCTAGTCCATCTTCTTGACATTACAGGATTGTTCCCTACAGGGTACTTGCTGATCCTTTGTCCAGAGCAGGTTTAAATGTCCCAAGCAGTGAAGTTCCCACTAAAGTTTGACAGACATAATTCAAAGGATATTTTTCTGAACCTCTATCTAAAATTGAACAGTTTACCATGATATGTTGGTCATAACTTCAGGGACCTGTCCTGTGTGCATCTCCTTGGTGCTTCCAGGCTTCCAAATATTTGCAGAAAATCTCCATAAATTACTTTGTATTGACCATGCCATTTTCTCTCATCCTCCACCTAACACTGTCTCTGGGCAGATTGTGAGGGTTTTAAAGACTGGGCCAAATGAAAATAATGCTATTAATTTAGTGCTGCATGTATTGCCTAATATACACACACTATATATACGATTATGTATCTAGTCTGTGTTCATTTCTAGGGGGATGTTGTTTAGAGGACTGTCTGATTGTATTGGGCTTCTGCAAACATATAATTAATCTCATTTTTAGCAATGCTTAGCTCCAAGCTGATGGTGTAGAAATATAGGGTTATTAGTTTCTAGAACATTTTTATTATGCACTTTCTATTTTGATTGACAACTATTAATATTTTAAAATGACAGAGCTAAAACTTATGCTGCCAGATAGCATCAAATGTAATGTATACTAAGTAAACAGAAGCATGTGAGCAGGATAATATTTATTGTATAGTTACACAACAATGTGCAAGAGACCAGAGGGAGAATTATTCTTCAAGAGGGATATTTGGTATTTTACGCTCTCAAGAAATACAAACTCAGGACTGAACTTTGTACCCCATTTCCTCAGGGCAGCATGCAGATTTTATCATCTATCCTGGATGGGTTGTTCTTGAAAGCTTCCATTCTTCACCTTCCTTTTTCTCAGATTGTCTGTATAGAGATGAGGGGGTGAAGATCCTTCCAAGATGAATTTTATGGCTCCTCTTTTTTACCATTTGATGTTTTTTCTTGTAGCTCCAGCTGAAATTTCTGTTGAACCCTTTTCCTTGAGAGAAACTGTCCTTGAGAGCTTGACTGTGCAAGTCAGGTCCTGTTGGGGAAGAGGCACAGTCAGAAGTGTTGTGCAGTAGGAGATTCACAAGGAGAAGGATTGTAGCCACTGTGCCCAAGTCAGGTTGCAATTTCTCATTTGGGGAAAAAAAAAAATTAGCCAAGCAAATAGTAATTTTGTCTTTAGAACAAAAGTTATAGTTACTATGAAGTATATGCAAATTTCCCATGTTTTTCTAGTGAATATTTAATACAAAGCAATTAGAAGCAGGATAAGAATTACATAGCTTTTAAAAACAACAAATGAAGAGGCTCCTATTTTCATGACACAACTCACCCATCTAAGATTACTTATGGAATTCAAGGGAACAGGAAGGAGTTGGAATGTTCAGAACCTGGTTAAGAAGGTCATTCTTAGGTCTCTGTGCCCCAACTGCCCTGCTGGAGCCAGGCCTGGCTTTAGAAGGATGGTAGAGATGTGCATCTCCTGAAAACACATACAGACAATTCAAACAAAGTGAATGGAGATGTAAATTCTTGTGCTGTGTTAACAAGTAAATTGATAAAACTAGCATTAGTCAATAAGGAGGAAGACTTTAGGCTTTTTTTTTTTTTTTTAATAATTTCAGTTTGCGTCCTTAAGAGCAAAAATTAGCTCAGCTTTAGAGAAGTTTGTCAGGCACAAAATATTTTAGGCAGAAGTACCTGGTTTATCTTGTGTAGTGAAAGGAATAAAGCTGTGTTAACCTTGTGTTCTATCTGTACTAATTTTTCATAATTTAGATCTAGCTTGACTATTTCAGTGAAGTACCATGTGTACCTATATTTAGCAGAAGAAACTCTAAGAGGCAACTCTTATTATTCTCAATTCAAAATTTTATGAATGATGAAGAGTAACCACTTGTGTTTGTCCTTTACCCACCACCAAAACAGGTAGCTGTAAAATGACAAGATAATATCATTAGACAGTTGGTTTTGACAAAAAAAGATTAGCTAGAGAAGAGAAGGAGAGTCAGTGGGGTTGATATATTTCACATTTATTTACTGTCCTAGGTAAATGACTTTTCCACTCATTGAGACAAAAGGTATCCATGTGTGAGGTGTTTTAATTTTTCCCTGAATGTGCCTTTACATACAATGCCTGTCTCCTGCTGGGGCTGTTGGGCAGCACTTTTAAACAATTGCAGTTTCTAGCTGCAATTAAAATGTTGTTAAACACAAGATTATACATATATAAAATACCTGATCACCCAGCATTTATTATGAACTGTTTGATGAAGTTCTGCATTCATTCCTTAAATAGATCACATCATATTTTATTGTTGTTAAATTCTCTTTTGGATTACAACCTTCTCTTTTCTCTTAAGTTTACATAGTTGACTGATGCAGAATTCATCCACTGTGCCTTCTGCACTTCCTTCAACTTTTCCATTCCTTGCAAGTGGTTTTCCTCTTGGCTTGTGCTTGGCATCAGGTTGATGCCATTAGCAAAAACATCTTAAAATGTTTATTATGAATCTGGACTGGTGAGGGAATTGCAGGTGCTTGTGGAAGCAGAGTAGTTCCTGTCAATCAAGGCAATGTGTCATCGTGCCTGATGTACTTGTGAATTGTTATCAATCCTGTTACCAATTTCTGTCTAATCCCTCCTTGTCCATCTGTGATGCTTATGGTTCATCTCTTCTGGGCATTAATATTCACGTTGCAGAATGATACATCTAATGAGCGACCCCACTTTGGGGGAACAGTGCCATGTTGTGATGGAATAAAGTGTCATGATGTCTTAAGTAAATAAGCCAATTGGTCTGGGAAGAGGAAAAAAACCTCATCTGGCAGGAAAAAAATAATAGGAGAGGCTGTTGGTGTATGACTCCCACTGAAATGAGGGTAGTACCCAGCAGAATATACATGAAGAATTGTGCCATCACACGAGTAATCAAAGTGAGGATGGTTTGGATGCTGTAAAGTGCCTTTCAGGTAGGAATTTTAGGTTTTGCAGCCATGGTTCCTGTAAACTTCCCTACTATTCTCCGGCCCAGTGCAAACTGTAATGTTTTGTTCTGAGATTTGGGAAGAATTGCGTCAGAGATGTTACTCATAGGGGTCTTTACTGCAGCCTTAGATCACCAGGGTCAGGATTTCAATGCCAGTACTGTTCCCATTTGAGCATCTCCTTTGTCTCCTGTAATGTAAATCCTACCCTCAAATGCTTGTGTAGGGTTGGCACTGATATTCAATGGGAGCAAAGGCATCAGAGATCAGATGGAAAATATGTATATTCTGCATCTGTGTATTGTATGTGGCAGCCAGGCAAAGTGATGGAGCAACACTTTAAAATAAACAGGATCTTTATTATACAGTCAAGTGGGGAAAAAGTGGATGTTTCTATTTATCAGTTGGGGTTTTTTTTGTCTTGGGTGTTTCTATCTTTGACTGATACAAATATTTTGGAATCTAAACATATCTCTGCAATACTGTTGTGTCTTTGTTCTGGATTTCTTTCATCTTAACTTATCAACACAGTATATGAGCCATTTTATCCTACAGTGTGATCATCATCCTAGTGTGTATTTGCTCATTAATGTCAGGTTAAGATCTAAAGAAGTATGAAAGTAGGAGTGAAATTTCTTTCTTTCCTTTTTTTTTGTTTGTTTGTACTAATCTTTTTTTACTAATAATGATGGAAAAGGAAAAACTGTGCTGTGGCTTTAGCTAAAGAAAATATATACACATTTTCCACAAGTGTTCTATTGCTTTCAGACTTGGGCTGTCTTAAATATTAGAACTCAAACACGATCTTAAAACAAAAAATGTGATCAAGTCTCTCTTTGGAGTAGGGACTAATTGGTTTGGTATTTAGAAATAATTGAAATATCCTAATAAAATATGCATTAGAAATAAATGTATGTGAAATGCACATTCTAATATTTATACTTTTTCACTGAGTAGATTTTTTTTTACCCATATCCTTTGCATAAGTTCATTAACAGTTGGCAAGGTCTGGTTTTTTATACACCTGATGTATATAGTGAAGAAATTTTGAAAAGAGAAAGTACCAATGGAAAAATGTAAGAGCTAATAATTTTTTTAAATTGCTGTGGGTTGTTAATGGGACAGACATTTGTTACACAAGCTGTCTTCTCTCTTTTCCTTTTTTATTTTCCCCCCAAAAATTTACCCTAAAAGTATTTTTAGACAGCTTTTGCATTTCTTAAAAAACATAGAAACAAAACTAAAACAGCTTTCTGATTTCCAGTTAAAAAACTGAAATTTTCTGGAAGGGTACAGACAGAAGAAGGGGAGTGGGCCAGGCAGGCCACAATTTACACATTGGGTGTATAATATAAGGTGTTGAAAATTCTCCCAGCTGGAGCCTGCTCCTCTCCACTGGCTAGGCAGGAGGAGAATTGTTCCAATCTTGGCCACGTTGGCTGACACTGTCCCAGCAGCAGCTCTGGGCGAGTGCTTGGCAGAGGGAGCCCACAGCAGAGTCCCACGGGGAGCGATGGGCGCCGATCCTGTGCTGACAACGGGGGTCAGAGGAGGTTCCCCAGCTGAGCAAAAGCCTCAAGAACTCCAAGTGAGGGATTCCTTTTCTCCTGGGGAGCTCGGCTGCAGGCTGAGGGTGTTGGATGGACCAGGCTCCTGCAGGGCTGCTCCTCATGCCCCACCCTCCACCTGAACCATCCAGCCCTTGACACTGCTGGTGTTTGTTCCTCAAAACCCTTCTTTCCTTTTGTGGGGACACATCACCGCCCACAGCCTCATAAAAACAAGCACTTAAGGATATGTTTTGTCTTGAAAGCTTTTAAATTTGATTGAGATGATTTCCAACACAAAATACATTTTCTGAAGTTTGCAGGGGTGGGTATGCAAATGTTTTGATAGAGTTGAAATGCTTGGTTTACATCTGATCATTTCAGATGGTTAGGGTATATTGTAATAAAACACACTAAAACATAAATGACAGAATTTAAGAACGGTGTTTGGACTTTCCTAAGGTAAACGTTTTCACATTGCAACGTCAGTTTTGGCCTGTTTTGGGTTGAAACCAAATTGTCAGCTGAAAGTTTCATTTTTAACAGATTTACCTATGCTAATGAGCTTAGCAGCTCTGGCTCTTTCCTCTCAGTCCTTCCTGAGAATCACCCTGTCTGCCTCTACTTGTTGCTTTATTATTTTTCAGAGCTGTCAGTTTTCAGTCCTCTCCAGACTCCCTCCCCTGTAGCAGGAGGCACAGAGGTCTCTTTACTGCATTCAGAGCATGAGACACAAAGAAGCCCACAGTCTAGTTACTGAGCTAGGTTTATTGCAGCAAGTTGGCATTGTAGGGCACATTCTTCTCAACATCTTGAAGCTTTTAGCAAGTCTTTTTTCTTATTTGAAAACTGCCACAGTTTGGCTTCTGTTTATGAAGGAGTCACAGCCCTGCAACACTGATTTGTGCTTGCCTAACTCTGTTCTGGTGTGCTTTCAGTAGCATGGCAGTACTGTGTGAAACCTTGCAGCTTTTATTTACTACATCAAGTTCAGCAGCAGGCAGTGCTTGAATTTGAGTAAAACTTGTGTCAGAAAAGTAAAAAAGGAGATAGAAGGCAATTTTTTGAGTACATTTCTGTACCCTCCTGTTTGTGTACATTTAAATTTATAATAATATTATTTATTATTATAATGTGTTAAGACTTGCAGGATTTCACAGCTTTGTGGATCAGAGGTCTTCTTTATTGACAGGCATTGTCAATGCAAATTTTCCCAGATCACCCAAATACTTTATTTCAAGAGACTGACCCTCCAACCTTGGCACTGATGCTAAAAATATAAATTTATATACTAATTAAGGTAGTACTGACTTTTAATGACAGTTTAATACATGTTAGTATTTTTTAATACATGTTAGTATATGAGACTACACAGCATAGAAAGTATGTACAAAAAGTTAATCTATCTCCCTGGAAATAACACTTCTATTTCTTCCCTTTAGAGAACAAATTTTTTAAAAAGCTTGTTGACATCTTCTTAACTAAAAACCAAAATCACCCTAATTGAAATGTTTAAAATATATTTTCTGAGCCGTTCAGATCTCCCCAGAGTCTGTCAGGCTGCTGCAGGGTGCAGCAAGCCCTCTTTGTTCCAGTTGGGCCCTCTGGGCAGTAAGAGTGGTGTGGGAAAGGTACTCTGAGAGGGTCTAAAACAGACAAGTGGGACTGTGCTCTTGCTTCCTCACTTCCAGCCAGCCCTGTCACGAGGAAAAATCAGAGCAAGAACCTCAGAGTGGGAGCTGACACCTCTCCAGCCTCAGGCTCAGCATTGGGTGCTCTCCCAGAGAAGATCCCTGATGGCCTTTGGTGCCACCTTTGGTGCCACCTCTGGTGCATCCTCTGCTCGTGCCTTGGCTAGGCACTTGGGTCTGTACTGAGTTTTGGGAAGCTGGGCAGGCTCAGCAAGGCTGTGGAACCTCCTGAGCGTGTGG